>NC_048576.1:85751080-85776080 GCF_013265735.2 Oncorhynchus mykiss | reverse complement strand
CACACACACACACACACACACACACACACACACACACACACACACACACACACACACACACACACACACACACACACACACACACACAATTGTAGCTGTTGTGAGTGAATAAATTGATTACATCACCCAGGGGAGAGGAGAGCAGACCAAAGAAGCTCCCTCCCTCCCTCCCTCCCTCCCTCCCTCCCTCCCTCCCTCCCTCCCTCCCTCCCTCCCTCCCTCCCTCTTATTAAGTTATTCTGTCAGCCAACATAAAGCTAAAAATGGCTCCTCAGTAAAGCCAAGTTTAGTTCTGTAAAGGTAGAACAGATCGTAGCAGGCAGCCGGTGAGTCATCCGTGTGTGTGTGTGTTTGTTTGTGTTTGCCATTACATTATGAATAGGTTTTTAGTAATCTCACTGTGTGTGTGCTTGTTCGTGTTTATGTCTTCCAGGGCTTTGTGTTTGTGTGTTGCACACTGACGGGTTAATATCGGAAGTCCTGAGTTTGAATTGAAAAGGTGATAAAATGCACAGTGCAGTGTGTGTTTGCTCGTCTACCTCGCCACAGAAAACTGACAGCAAGGGTTGCCATGGCGATGGAGAGCGCCAGGCAAATTCACAGTGAAAGGTGCAGCTAGATGAAAATTTATTTCAATGTCCCTCTCCCTTCAACTCCCTAAAATCACATTGTTCTTTCATCAGCATCTATTTCAGGGGTACCAGGAATAATATCCAAACCCCTTCGAGATGTTTTCATCTGTAGAAACCAATAACAGAACCCTGAATGAGAGTAGCTGTGTTTTTCTGCAGTAGTCTGGGCCACGGCCATGTTCTAGTGTACGTCCCAAATGGCACCCAAATTCCCTGGTTAAAGTAGTGCACTATATTGGGAATAGGGTGCCATTTGAGACACACTATGGGTCACGGTGACATTGTACTGAATCTACATTATGACCTGTTCAGAGATTATGTCTGTTATTTGAATACCCGGGCTGACAAGATCTCTCTCTCTATCTGTCTCTCTCTGTCTCTCTCTCTCTCTCTCTCTCTCTGTGTGTCTCTCTCTCTCTCTCTCTCTCTCTCTCTCTCTCTCTCTCTGTCTCTCTCTCTCTCTCCTCCCCCCTGTCTCTCTCTCCCCATCTCTCTCTCTCTCTCTCTTCTCCCCCCTGTCTCTCTCTCCCCATCTCTCTCTCTCTCTCTCTCTCTCCTCCCCCGTCTCTCTCTCACCATCTCTCTCTCTCTCTCTCTCTCTCTCCCCCATCTCTCTCTCGCTGTCTCTTCGTATCGTCCCTGGCTCCTTTTGTATTACATTATGAAAGGTTGAGTGAACCAGCAGACAAACTTAGTTAAACAGGACTGATGGGCTGTCAGTCTAAAACACTGAGGATGTCAGAACGGGAAGGAGACTAAATGTCTCTGATTATCTTTCTGTCTCCTCTGTCTTTTCTTGTTCTTGTCCTCTCTCTCCCTGTCATAATGACCTCAACCTTACGTCTATGCACTACACACGGGTGTGTCAGACTGTTTATATGTGTAATTCCTATAATATCAAATAGAAAGTCAAATAGACAGAAACAGACAGACCCATACGGACAGAAATATATTCATCCATCCATCTCACCTGTGCAGGAGAGTAGGGATCACGATTGTTCGGATCTTGCAGTGTTCCTGGATGCGTCGTTGCCACGTGATGATGTATATTCCCCCCGGAGGAACTGCCTGGGACTCCCATCCCTCTATCCACTCCTCCTCCACCTCCTCCCCCTGCTCCTCCCCCTTTTTTCCCTCCTGCACAGACTCCCTCCGGCCCCATGCAGCATAGGGCCCCTGTGGCCAGCTCCAGCTCAATCTCAGCGTCCATCTCCGCCTCCTCCTTGGCCTCCTTGTTGGAGTCGTCCAGGTGCTTCATCAACACCGCCACCACCACGTTAATCAGGACGAACTGGGCCGTCAACACAAAGGACACAAAGTACATGGGAGAGATGAACTGCAGGCTGGGGTTGCAGGAGTAGTCAGGCCCGTAGTCCGGAGGGCACTCCCTCAACGTGTCCTAGGGAGGGGGAGGGAAGGTGGGAGTGAGGAGGAGCAGTCTGTTAGGTCAAGCCATGAAGTCCTGCTAAGACATTATTACGTTCACGTCATTTAGCAGCAGCTCTTATCCAGAGCGACTTACATTAGTGAGTGCATAGATTTTAATACTTTTTCATACTGCTCGTCCGTGGGAATCGAACCCACAACCATCTGAGCTACACAGGACTATACGGGACTATACAGAAACAACACGTTCTAATGAACAACTTCATGAACAAGAGTTAAGCTTTCCAACTTGAAACAAAGATATCAATGTAAGACTTTTGTGAGCAAATTGACCTGTCATACATTAACTGTAAGACATCCAGACATGAGCTGATTCTAGTCTGTTCTCTCTCATTTGTTTTGACCTTTTCACTGTGTAGTCTCAAGTGTTTCCTTCTTCCCCTCTCCCCTCTTTTTCCTCCCTCTATCCCTCCCTCCCCTCTCTCTAGTCAGCACAGTGGTGATTCACTCTTGTTCTCTCTTCCCCCTCCCTCGTTCCAGACAGTTTGCATCCAACACATCTCCAGGCAAAAGGCAGTGAAAGCTCACAAGGTCTCATCAGTAGTAATCTAAGAGAGGTGATTACAGTTCACCGCTTCAGCTGAGAGGTAGAAGCTGTGATCCTCACCCGCACCTCTACAAACCGCTGAGGTGTTTTTACGGTGCGCCCCTGTCACACTCCATAATGCGTTGAGCGTGGGGGGGTGGGGGGCGATGACTGTGAAATAGGAGTGGGACACATTCCCCTATTTAAAAAGGCCATCTTTACAGAGGATATACAGAACTGTGACAGGTCTGGTTATGGTAGCGCTCAAGGAGACGAGGATTGGAATGGTCTTCCTAAGCAGCAGGACATAGGCTTGGGGTCTGCCCTTAGGGCCACAGGGCTTGTAATTACTCTGAAACTTCTCTGCAGCTAAGAAGCCAGGCACCAAATACCAACCACAGACATCAAAATGAGAACTGAATAATACAACCCAAATAGCAACACATTGAAACATGGTAATCCAAGTCATTTTGGGTTAAAGTATCAGATGATCAACTATCTCATTTATTGTAATACACACTCCATAGTCCATCCATACCTTCATGATCCCATTCCAGTTGTCCCCAGTGGAGACCTGGAACAGAGTGAGGAAGGCCATGCCAAAGTTCTCAAAGGTAGCATGGCGGCTCATCCCCTCACATGGGTAGTCCTCGTTACACACTGGGAGAGGAGAGTAGGGAGGGAGGGAGGTATGGGGGAGGGAGACATGGGGGAGGGAGGGATGGGGAGGTAAGAGAGAGTGAGAGATAAGGGGAGAGAGAAACAAATAGAGAAAGATAGATACAGAGAGGGGGGGAACAGGGGGATAGACGAAGGGACAGAGGGAGAGATAAAGATGCATGAAGAGAAAATAACAGTTTATATAGAGAACATTTATCTGTTCAGTCCTCTTAGAAACCAACAACAGCAGACGTGGTTGTTTGCTCCGGGTCTTAAAGCTGTCTTGGCTGATTGTTTACAAATCTCTCTCCTTACTACAGTTGCATTTGGCTCTAATCCTTTGCTCAAAACTGATGGGATGAGAGATGACCTCCAGCAGACCTGACTAGAGTCCATAGAGAGAGTGTGACAGTTTGAAAACAGGCCTAGCTGATGTGTTATTGTTCTCCTGCCTAGTCTCCTTGATACTTCTTGGTTCTGGCTGCGTCCAGATACTTCACTACAAGTCCCTTTTTAATTCTGTCTTGGCTCTGTAATCTAACAGGATTGGATATGTACAACTCTGAATGTGGCGCGCCATTGGGTATGCAGGGTTTTGTTCCAGCCCATCACTACCAACTCACCCAGTTCTCCAAACAGCTCAACCCCCAGTGCTGCATAGATGAAGAACAGGAGCATGAAGAGCAGGCCTAGGTTCCCCACCTGAAACACACATAGGAACAGTATTAGGAACTGTGCCTGCTCTACATTCTCTTTTGTATTGAACCGCTATTTTGACAGGGAGTCATGCTGAGTCCAAGGTCTCTTTTACAGAGTAATTTTGGGCTCCCAAGTGGCAGAGTGGTGTAAGGCACTACATCTCAGTGCAGACACTCTGGTTAAAATCCAGGCTGTATCACAACCGGCTGTGATTGGGAGTCTCATAGGGCGGCGCACAATTGGCCCAGTGTCATCCGGGTTTGGCTGGTGTAGGCTGTCCACTGACTTGCCTAGTTAAATAAAGGTGAAAATGTTGTTGTTTTTAAAATACAGATGAACACCGTAGTGACAAAAATATACACATCAAATACAGTACGAAAAGCAAAACAAAGATAAATAACACAGTCATAGAAAACAAACACATTTTTCTGTAAAAAGATCCTCAATCAGCCGTCTGAAATGCCCTGGAGGCACATAATCATACATTTTTAAGGCAAACATTCTAAACATTGCATCCCACTGAAAGAACAGCAGGTGTTTTGGCCTTGCCTTTTACCAAGCAACAAAATCTATTGGTCCCAGCATCCATGTTGTGGCACAGCCTCTACCTTATCAGAATCCTCAGTAGAGGCATAATTTGCTAGTTGTTCTGCCTTTCGCTTGTGCAGGCCTGCTACCAAAAAAAGAGAAGTGAAAGCTGGACATGTGGTGCACGACCAAAGCCCAAGTCCTACATCGTATCAGAATCCTCAAGAGGAGCCTGAGGAGAGAATTGGAAAAGTTGTCAGTTTGCGTAACCTTACTCTGTTATTGTGACTGTGTAGTTGGAAGCCACCCAGGACACACAGCAGTATATCCCTCTCTGTCTGCTGAATGGTACTGCATAAAGAGGTTATGTAGTAAATATGCTCAGAAAACACAATCCCATTAGTGAGATGTAACCTTACAGAGCCAATGTCACAGCAGCCAGCACACAGCTCTGTCTGGTCTGGTACCCTGGGGGAGGAGGCTCTACTGGCCTGATCTAGTCTGTTCTGGCCTGCTCTAGCCTGTTCTGGCCTGCTCCAGTCTGTTCTGGCCTGCTCTAGCCTGTTCTGGCCTGCTCTAGCCTGTTCTGGCCTGGTCTAGTCTGTTCTGGCCTGGTCTAGTCTGTTCTGCTCTAGTCTGTTCTGGCCTGCTCGAGTCTGTTCTGGCCTGCTCTAGTCTGTTCTGGCATGATCTAGCCTGTTCTGGCCTGCTCTAGTCTGTTCTGGCCTGATCAAGCCTGTTCTGGCCTGCTCTAGTCTGTTCTGGCCTGATCTAGCCTGTTCTGGCCTACTCCAGTCTGTTCAGGCCTGATCTAGTCTGTTCTGGCCTGATCTAGTCTGCTCTGGCCTGCTCTACCCTGTTCTGGCCTGATCTAGTCTGTTCTGGCCTGATCTAGTCTGTTCTGGCCTGCTCTAGTCTGTTCTGGCCTGATCTAGCCTGTTTTGGCCTACTCCAGTCTGTTCTGGCCTGATCTAGTCTGTTCTGGCCTGATCTAGTCTGTTCTGGCCTGCTCTAGTCTGTTCTGGCCTGATCTAGTAATAAGAGACACACTACACATCACTTCCGGTTGAACGCGGAAAGAGGGAGAGTTCCGTTTTGTTGTTTTGAAAAGTTTGTTGTTTTGAAAGTGTATTGGAAAGTTCTTAGTAGAAATCCAACTTTCAGAACCCGCAACACAGTTGGCATCAGTTGCTGGGACTGCTAGTCTCTGTCCAGTGATCCTGCCGACCAAGGATGGGTATGAGTAGCATTTTGCGTAGCAGCTGGCTTAGCTGGGTTTTCTTGAGGGCTTGAAAGCAGCCTGCGATGTGGTTAGCCATTGTGGCTGGGACCGCAGATGGTTCCGGGTTCATGGCTGTCTAGATCCCTGCTGTTTGTTGTTGTCACCTCCCTGTGACCTGCCCTGTCTGGACCTGCGTTGCTAGCTACCATGACAAAGACCAAAGTCTGTGGGAGTACCGTTGAGGACAGTGTCTCTCTATCACACGTGAAGGATCTTTTAAACTAACAAAAAGAGGATAAGCAGTTGTTACAACAACAAGAAAATAGCTTCACGTGTTTTGTCCAAATACTGTTGGATTCAACAAGTAAAACAATGAACGACCTGACCAGAGAGGTCCAGGACCTGAATAACAATTTGCAGTTCTCCCAGGGTCAGCTCGATGAGTTGAAACAGGAAAACGGCAAGATGACAGCAATCTGTAAGTCGTTGAGAGAGGACATCAGTTCTTTATGTGAATCCATGATAACAACGACGGATAAATGAGACTTGAGGGACAATCAAGGCAGAACAACATAGTTGGGGATGGAATTGCAGAATCTCCACATGAGACCTGGACGGAGTCTGAGGACAAAGTGAGTGAAGTGATCTCTGAGAAATTGGAGACGGACCACAGGAAGATTGAGGTGGAGCATGACCACAGGACTGGAAAACCCACCTCCGTCCCAGGTGACAGGCCAGATAGTGGTCAAGTTCCTGAAGTTCAAGGACAAGGTAGCTGTTCTGGAAAGAGCCAAGAACTTGAGAGGAACATATATCTTCCTCAACGAGGTCTATCCTGAAGCTGTGCGCCAGAAGAGGAAAGAACTTATCCCAGCCATGAAAACTGTCAGAGCGCGTGGGGACATCGCTGACATCTGCTATGACAGGCTCATTGTTCACCTTCCCAGAAGCCTGGAAGAGATGAGAGAGCCAAGCCTATGGGTTCGTAGCTTCAACCCCACAGCACACACACGCATGCACACACACGCATGCACACACGCACGCACGCACGCACGCACGCACACGCACGCACACACACACACACACACACACACACACACACACACACACCAATTGGTTATGGACTGCTGAATGTATATATTTTTCTCTAGCTTTGCTTGCTCTTTTCAGTATTATGTCTATCTCTGATAAGCTACCCAGGAAAGGGCTGAAAATAGCCCATATTAATATATGTCGCCTGAAGGTTCATGAAATCAATAACTTGCTAACATCAGATAACATTAATATATTAGCCATTTCTGAGACTCACTTAGATAACTCATTTGATGATACAGCAGTAGCAATACAAGGATATAACATTTATAGAAGAGACATAAATGCTTATGGGGGAGGTGTTGCTGTATATATTCAGAGCCACATCTCTGTAATGCTTAGAGAAAACCTTATGCCAATTGTTATTGAAGTGTTGTGGTTGCAGGTTCACTTGGCACATCTAAAGCCTTTTCTTTTGGGGTGTTGTTATAGGCCACCAAGTGCTAACAGTCAGTATCTAAATAATATGTGTGAAATGCATGATAGTGTATGTGATGTAAACAGAGAGGTCTGCTTTCTTGGAGACCTGAATATTGACTGGTTTTCATCAAGCTGTCCGTTCAAGAGGAAGCTTATTACTGTAACCAGTGCCTGTAATCTGATTCAGGTTATTAATCAACCTACCTGTCAACCTACCAGGAAGAGCGTTTCAAGTTTGAATTTTGTAAAGTTAGTTTGGGAGAGTTGGGAAATGATTGTTATCGATCAATAATGACAAACCTCCTGGCATTGACAACTTAGATAGAAAGCTACTGAGGATGGTAGCTGACTCTATACCCACTCCTATCTGTCATATCTTTAATCTGAGCCCCAGAGGAAATTCTTAGTCCTCAGGCCTGGAGGGAAGAACAAAGTAATTCTGCTACCCAAGAGTGTTAAAGCGGCCTTTACTGGTTCTAACAGTAGACCAGTAGCAAACTGTTGGAAAAAATGGTGTTTGACCAAATACAATACTATTTATCTGTAAACAAATGATCAACAGACTTTCAGCATGCTTTTAGAGAAGGGCACTCAACATGTACTGCACTGACACAAATGACTGATGATTGGTTGAAAGAAATTGATAATAAGAAGATTGTGGGAGCTGCACTGTTAGATTTCAGTGCAGCCTTTGATATTATTGACCATATCCTTTTGTTGAAAAAACATATGTGTTTTGGCTTTTCAACCTCGTGGATTCAGAGCTATCTATCTAATATAACTCAAAGTGTTTTCTTTAATGGAAGCTTCTCCAATGTCAAACATATAAAGTGTGGTGTACCGCAGGGCAGCTTTCTAGGCCCTCTACTCTTTTCTATTTTTACCAGTGACCTGCCACTGGCATTAAACAAAGCATGTGTGTCCATGTATGCTGATGATTCAACCATATACGCATCAGCAACCACAGCTAATAAAGTCACCGAAACCCCTAACAAAGAGTTACAGTCTGTTTTGGAATGGGTGACCAGTAATAAACTGGTCCTGAACATCTCTAAAACTAAGAGCATTATATTTGGTATAAATCATTCCCTAAATTCTAGACCTCAGCTGAACCTGGAAACTAATGGTGTGGCTGTTGAACAAGTTGAGGAGACTAAATTACTTGGCGATACCTGAAATTGTAAACTGTCATTGTCAAAACCTATAGATTGAATGCTTGTAACGATGGAGAGAGGTCTGTCCGTAATAATGAGATGCTCTGATTTTTTGACACCACACTCCAAAAAGCAAGCTCTGTAGGCTCTAGTTTTGTCTCATCTTGATTGTCCAGTCGTGTGGTCGAGTGCTGCAAGGAAAGACCTAGTTAAGCTGCAGCTAGCCCAGAACAGAGCAGCATGTCTTGCTCTTCATTGTAATCAGAGGGCAGATAAAAAATACTACATATATGCCAGTCTCTCTTGCCTAAGAGCTGAGGAGAGACTGATTGCATAACTTTTTATTTTTTATAAGAAACATTAACGTGTTGAAAATCCCAAATTGTTTGCATAGTCAATTTCACAAAGCTCTGACACACACATGTACCCCACCAGACATGCCCCCTGGGGTCTTTTCACAGTCCCCAAACTCAGAACAAATTAAAGAAAGCGTACAGTATTATATAGAGCCATTATTGCATGGAACTCTGTTCCATCACATATTGCTCAAAAAAGCTGCCCTGGTTTCAAAAAACAGATAAAGCAACACCTCACGGCACAACGCCTCTCCCCTATTTGACCTAGATAGTTTGTGTGTCTGTATTGATATCTAGGCTATGTGTGCCTTTACATTGTTTTAATGTAGTTCTGTCCTTGAGTTGTTTTAGTCCATTAATGTTCTGTATTATGTCATGTTCCATGTTTTGTGTGGACCCAGGAAGAGTAGCTGCTGCTTTCTCAACAGCTAATGGGGATCCTAATGAAATACCAAAAATACCAAAAAGCCTGATCTAGTCTGCTCTATCCAGATCTAGCCTGCTCTATCCAGATCTAGCCTGATCTAGCCTCTACCAGGCTAACAAATCACAAGACAAACAGTCACAGATGTGAAGCTGTTTTTCATAGAAGAACACGACCCAGGTTTATTAAGATAGGAGTGTTTAGTGAGGGTTAGAGACCAAGGTTGTGTTCAGCAGGTACTGAACGTCCGGTAAAGTTTTTGAAACAAACAAAGGAAAGTGTGTGTTCTTAGTGGACAAGCTCAGGTGGTAATACCTCCATTTCAAAAGGTTTTCTCCCGTTTGGGTCTACTGAACATGCCCCAGGTCAGCAATGTCTAAGTTAAGTAGAAATTATGTAGTGACGTAACAGTTCTATAAAAATCTCTAAAGCACTTTAGATCCAGACTTTGTTTGTCATACTGTCAGTCTCAGTCTCTCGTCAGACTGTCTCAGTATGATACCGAGTTCCCTTTGGGCCAGAACTAATGCAAGCTCTCCCCAGCTACCTGTGTCACAGTTGATTAGTGATGTATCTACCAGGGAGTGTAGATCTCACACTACTGGGGATGATTTAAGCACCTCTGATAATAGCACTATTCCATTGAGATCAATTTAATGATCTGTGATTCTTAATGACATGATTCTATGAGGGGTGATCCAAGCAAGGAAGAGACAAACAAAGGGTGAATTTATGTCGGGTGAAACCTGGGTCAGTGATAAGTGAGTCTTGAATTTACTTTGATCTGTGCACGTAGCTAAGAGCATGCTATGCTAGCCAGGATCCATTCACTTTTACTGTGTTTTGGTCCCCAATGCTAATGTTAGCTAGCGAATAGTGGCTGTGGCCATAGATGCAAATCCAGAGAGGGGATAGCTAATCTCTCCCGGCCAAGGGACTAGTTTTAAGGAAGTCTGTATTTTCTGGAGAAAAAAACATCACTGGGATAAAAAAAATTAGTAGCTAAGAGAATGGTACAAGATGTCGCTGTGAGCACTCGTAATTAGCTTTTAGAAAGCAGAAATGGTGATATTCACGCAGCGTTGCCTACTGACATAGGCTATATCTGAAGTTTATCACCCAGCCCCTGGAGGAGAGAAAACAACTGGCTTTAGTGGTGATGTGATGTGACTGAACGACACCACTACCATCTAGTGAACAGCAGATGGTAGCCATTTTAGCTCAGTTGGGGAGAAATGGGATAATGTTAGATAATGGCTGATTCTAGTTGGGTAATGTGACACATTTTAGGCAGATTCTTTGATAAGAGATGGTGTCGGTCATAATGTGTTTGAGTGTTACCTTCAGCTAGCTAGCTAACATCTGTCAGGGGCTTCTCCATGGAACACCATTACTCTCAGTCTTGACAGTGTGTAACACTACCCTGGCAGGTGATTTTTCACCTCCTTCTCAAGATGTAACTATAGCAGACTGATTGTCTCCTCTCATCACACACACACACACACACACACACACACACACACACACACACACACACACACACACACACACACACACACACACACACACACACACACACACACACACACACACACACACACACACACACACACACACACACATTTAAGGATACAAACACACACACACACCTCTTTAATCACCTTGGTGTTAATTACTTGCCTGATGCCCTTGGGGAGACGACCCAGGGTCCTGTGTTAATGAGACAGGGATCGATAGCAGCGGAGGAGAGGAGATCCGTTCTGCCTTACCTCCGTCTTCCCTACACTCCTTCCTTCTCATTGCCTGTTCTCCCTGCCTGCTCTCTTTCACTCACTCTCTACCTCTCTCTCTTTCTCTCTCTCTCTCTCTCTTTCTCTGTGGGAATGATGTGGTCGGGACCAAACCTTATTAGGAAAAAGGAGTCATGTCTTTCCAGCCCAACCAGATCTAATAACCCACACCTCATGTCTTAATGTAGTAGAGGTATTAATATCAGTGTACCCCAGCCAGAAACAACCCCTAGCCACTTGTAGAGATCAGAAAGGATATGAGAGGTGTATGCAATATGGTCAAACTCCGTCCAAGCATATTAGAGTGAAAGGTTGAGCTACTTCCATATTGCATGATGTCAAATCCTTTCACATCTACATGAGGTGCCTAGGCAGTAGTGGTTATGGGCCTAGGGGCTGTATCTAGACCAGGGCGGTATTCATAGTGTCTCAGAATACGAGTACTGATCTAGGATCAGTTTATCCTTTTAGATCCTAATGAATAAAACAGGGGGATCCTAGATCAGCACTCTTTATGAATACAGTCTTTTTCCCAAAGCACTCTCCATGGTCCTGAAAGCACACACTGTCCACATTATGTACAGAGATATAGCTACTGTTTGAAGATCATCATCTCATTTGATTGTTTGCAGCTGCCATCATCTACATAATAACCCTTGGTAGAACAGCTTGTTGAAAAACAGATAAAAATGCTAGCCATAATCATTCAATCAGCCCCTCTGTTTGTCTGCAATTCTCATTCAACCCTAGTAGCATTGTGTGTGTGTGTGTGTGTGTGTGTGTGTGTGTGTGTGTGTGTGTGTGAATTTGTGCGTGTGTGGCAGGGAGGCCAGTCTGAGTCACCAATTAGCACTGCCCAGAAAGCTAGAGAGGCTATACATTCCTGGTCATTGATCAGCTCCTAGTTGCAGTTTGGGACTCCCTTTTCTACCGCAGCTCTCTCCCCCAGGCCTCAAACTTAGGATGGATTCCCAGGGCAGTGTGAGGGGGAAGGGGGCTGTTTTGGCCCGTGTTGAGCATTGTCATAGTATTGGCTTACCCAATGTTTGTTTATCTGTGTGTGTGTGTGTGTGTGCGTGCATTTGTACCTGTGGTAGAGCTTGGACCACCGTATCCAGCAGAGCTCTCATTCCTTTAGCCATCTTCAGCAGCTTCAGAACTGGGATGGAGAGAATAGATGGAGAGAGAGAGAGAGAGAGAGAGAGAGAGAGAGAGAGAGAGAGAGAGAGAGAGAGAGAGAGAGAGAGAGAGAGAGAGAGAGAGAGAGAGAGAGAGAGAGAGAGAGAGAGAGAGAGAGAGAGAGAGAGAGAGAGAGAGAGAGAGAGAGAGGGGCAGAAAGACAGAAATAGAGAAAAAGGTTATGATGAGGGCTGGGGAGAGGTGAAGATTATAAATGCCGGGCATTTAGGGAATTCCCTCCGGTTCAATTCTGGACTAAACGGGAAACATCCAGCCTCCGAAAGGTCACAGCTAAATTTATACCCAGCACACACGCTCTCACAGACACTGTCATACACACACACACTCTCACAGACACTGTCATACACACACACGCTCTCACAGACACTGTCATACACACACACTCTCACAGACACTGTCATACACACACACACTCTCACAGGCACTGTCATACACACACACACTCTCACAGACACTGTCATACACACACACGCTCTCACAGACACTGTCATGCACACACACACTCTCACAGACACTGTCATACACACACACGCTCTCACAGACACTGTCATACACACACACCCTCTCACAGACACTGTCATACACACACACACTCTCACAGACACTGTCATACACACACACACTCTCACAGACACTGTCATACACACACACGCTCTCACAGACACTGTCATACACACACACACTCTCACAGACACTGTCATACACACACACCCTCTCACAGACACTGTCATACACACACACACACTCTCACAGACACTGTCATACACACACACTCTCACAGACACTGTCATACACACACACACACACACACACACACACTCTCACAGATACTGTCATACACACACACACACACTCTCACAGACACTGTCATACACACACACACACACACACACACTGTCATACACACACACACTCTCACAGACACTGTCATACACACACACACTCTCACAGACACTGTCATACACACACACACTCTCACAGACACTGTCATACACACACACGCACTCACAAACAATGTCATACACACACACACACACTCACAGACACTGTCATACACACATACACTCTCGCTCGCTCATGGCCCTCCCACTGGCCCAACCATTAGTCATGAGCTGTAGCATTGGTAGGATTAATGATGAAGCAGTGATCTGCTGTATACTGGGTCTGTACACTGGGTCTGAACACTGGGTCTGTACACTGGGTCTGTACACTGGGTCTATACACTGGGTCTGTACACTGGGTCTATACACTGGGTCTGAACACTGGGTCTGTACACTGGGTCTGTACACTGGGTCTGAACATTGGGTCTGAACACTGGGTCTGTACACTGGGTCTGAACACCGGGTCTGAACACTGGGTCTGAACACTGGGTCTGAACACCGGGTCTGAACACTGGGTCTGTACACTGGGTCATGCTATCCATAGATTTCAGAGGGGCGTGAGTAGAAAAGGTGTTGTACTGTGTGTGTGTGTGTGTGTGTGTGTGCCAGGGTCCGACTAAACACTCAAATGCACTTCTTCTTCTCTCTCTCCCTCCTTCTCGCTCCTCCTACTTCCCTCCCTCCCTCCCTCGTTACCTCGTGCGATCCTCAACACCCTCATGATGCGTATGATGGTAGGGTTGATGGGGAGAGAAGCGCTGTAGTCGATCTCCTCCAGAGTGATGCCCATCACTGACAGCAACACGATGGCCAGATCCAACTGATTCCACCTACACACAGAGTCAGAGAGCAAAGGGTCGTCACACTGGAGGCCATGTTCCATCAGGGTCATTCATGTACTGTACAGGTACAGACGTGTGTGTGTGTGTGTGTGTGTGTGTGTGTGTGTGTGTGTGTGTGTGTGTGTGTGTGTGTGTGTGTGTGTGTGTGTGTGTGTGTGTGTGTGTGTGGGGTGTGTGTGAGGTGTGTGTGGTGTGTGTTAGTGTGTGTGGTGTGTGTGTGTGTGTGTGTGTGTGTGTGTGTGGTGTGTGTGTGTGTGTGTGTGTGTGTGTGTGTGTGTGTGTGTGTGTGTGTGTGTGTGTGTGTGGTGTGTGTGGTGTGTGTGTGCCCAGTAACCCAGAATGTTTCCACCTGCCTGCATCTCCACTATGTCCCAGTTTAAGACATGCTGAGAAAACTCAGACTGAGTACGCAGAGAGACTGTCCTGCCAGATGCCACAGAAAAGAGACGAGGTGCTTCCCAATCACACTAACATACATTTCTCTCTCTACCCCCTGTACTCTCTCTTCCTTTTTCTCTCTCTCTCTCCATCCTTTACCTCTTTCTCATTTATTTTATCTCCTCTCTCTCTTCCGACCCCTCCTCCCCCTCTTTTCTCTTCTACCCCCCTCCCCTCCCACCCCCTCTCCCTCTTTCTCTACTTCCATCATAGAAAATGGGTCAGTACCATTAAAGCACCAGGTAAATGTTTGTGTTTTGTTCACATCAACATCTTCAACGTGTATGTGTTGTCAACAGCAGCAGCAGTTCAGCACCAACCATTCAGTACTGAGTCAATGAAATTAATTGATATCCAACATCAGCCACAATCTATCTGCTTCATCAGTAACCCATTATGTTGAATGGGAAAACAATTAGAGAAAGAGAATGAGTAGGAATGGCTCTAGTGATGCTCCATGTATCTGTGAGTGGGTTGATCTGGGTCCTGTTAACAGTAATGTGGGTGTAATTGAATTAATAACAGTAATAATAGAATGGGAGAAATCACTGCTCCACCATATTGCTCACAGTGAGGGTGAGATATTAGACTGTATGGAGGCAGAGAGATTCTTCTGTGATTTCTGTTTCCTGATTGAGACCATGGGTCAGGAATGGGTCAGGAATGGGTCAGGAATGGGTCAGAGATGGTCATGAATGGGTCTGGAATGGGTCAGAGATGGTCATGAATGGGTCTGGAATGGATCAGGAATGGGTCAGAGATGGTTATGAATGGGTCTGGAATGGGACAGAGATGGTCATGAATGGGTCTGGAATGGGTCAGGAATGGGTCAGAGATGGTTATGAATGGGTCTGGAATGGGACAGAGATGGTCATGAATGGGTCAGGAATGAGTCAGAGATGGTCATGAATGGGTCAGGAATGGGTCAGAGATGGTCATGAATGGGTCTGGAATGGGTCAGAGATGGTCATGAATGGGTCTGGAATGGGTCAGAGATGGTCCTGAATGGGTCTGGAATGGGTCAGAGATGGGTCAGAGATGGGTCAGAGATGGGTCAGAGATGGGTCAGAGATTGGTCTGGAATGGGTCAGAGATGATTCAGAGATGGGTCAGGAATGGGTCAGAGATGGGTCAGGAATGGGTCAGGGATGGGTCAGAGATGGGTCAGGAATGGGTCAGAGATGGGTCAGGAATGGGTCACAGATGATTCAGAGATGGGTCAGGAATGGGTCAGAGATATGTCAGAGATGGGTCAGAGATGGGTCAGAGATGGGTCAGGAATGGGTCAGAGATATGTCAGAGATGGGTCAGAGATGGGTCAGAGATGGGTCAGGAATGGGTCAGAGATGATTCAGAGATGGGTCAGGAATGGGTCAGAGATGGGTCAGAGATGGGTCAGGAATGTGTCAGAGATGGGTCAGAGATGAGGATAGAGGAGTGTACTAACTATAGTTATTCTGCATCTGATGAAATGGACAATGATACATCTACACACAATGTAAGTATAGCAGATTAGCATCATGAATATTGTTCTGGAGGCAGCTCTGCAGAGTGGTCACTAGCTGGCACAGCCTTTAAACCCAACCTTGACCCTAACCTTTAAACCTAACCTTTAAACCTAACCTTAACCTTAACCCTAACCTTTAAACCTAACCTTTAAACCTATCCTTAACCTTAACCCTAACCGTTAAACCTAACCTTTAAACCTAACGTTAACCTAGCATTTAAACCTAACCTTAACTCTAACCTTTAAACCTAACCTTAAACCTAACCTTTAAACCTAACCTTAACCCTAACCTGTCAACCTAACTTTAACCCTAACCTGTCAACCTAACTTTAACCCTAACTTTAACTACCTACAGTACAGCAAACACTATGAATCATAGAGTGAGATGACACAAACAGTGTCCCCAGTGCAGCGTATTTAATTCAGTCACCTTTACTAGTACCATTTAGTACAGAGAGAGCATCCTGGTTATATTACGGCTGTGGCATTACTACTATGAATCACACAGAGTGAGAAAACACACACAGTGTCCCCAGTGTAGCAGTGCGGATGGTGTTTATTCAGTAGCTCAACAGTATCTGTATGACTATCCAGAGAGTATCCCAGCTAAAGCTATGACAATACCAGGAAGTACAATTGAAGTATCCCAGCTATAGTTCAGCTATAGTAAAGCTATGACACTACCAGGAAGTACCATTGAAGTATCCCAGCTATAGTTCAGCTATAGTAAAGCTATGACAATACCAGGAAGTACAATTTAAGTATCCCAGCTATATTTCAGCTATATTAAAGCTATGACAATACCAGGAAGTACAATTGAAGTATCCCAGCTATAGTTCAGCTATAGTTCAGCTATGACACTACCAGGAAGTACAATTGAAGTATCCCAGCTATAGTTCAGCTATAGTAAAGCTATGACACTACCAGGAAGTACCATTGAAGTATCCCAGCTATAGTTCAGCTATAGTAAAGCTATGACACTACCAGGAAGTACCATTGAAGTATCCCAGCTATAGTTCAGCTATAGTAAAGCTATGACACTACCAGGAAGTACCATTGAAGTATCCCAGCTATAGTTCAGCTATAGTAAAGCTATGACACTACCAGGAAGTACCATTGAAGTCAGAATAACTATTTTCTAATGGAGTTGTGGTTAAGAAGGGCAGCTATGAATCATATACTCTGTATGAATCATACACACTGAGATGACTGACATGCGCAAACACACACACACAGTGCAGCAGTGAATACAGTGTTTATTCAGTAAGTCAGTGTGGCCCTGTAACTACCTGTCTTTAAAGAAGCGTCGGAAGCCAAAGGCGGTGAGCTTCAGGAGGGTCTCCAGTACAAAGGTGGATGTGAAGAAATAGTTACAGTACTTCAACACTAGATCCAGAGACTGAGAGACAGAGAGAGAAGGAGGTGGAAGGGGGGGGGAAAGAGAGAGAGAGGAGGAGGGAGGGAGGGAGGGGAAAGAGAGAAGGAGGTGGAAGGGGGGGGGTGAGAGAGAGAGAGGAGGAGGGAGGGAGGGAGGGGAAAGAGAGAAGGAGGTGAGAGGAAGGGGGAGAGAGAGAAAGAGTTGGGGGGGAGAGAGAGAAAGAGGTGGGTGGGAGAAGGAGGTAGGAGGGAGGGGGAGAGAGAGAAGGAGGTGGGAGGGAGAAGGAGAGAGAGAAGGAGATGGTGGGTGGGAGGGAGGGAGGAGAGAGAGAGGAGGTGAGAGGGAGGGGGAGAGAGAGGAGGTGGGAGAGAGGGAGGAAGGGGGAGGGAGAGAGAGAAGGAGGTGGGAGGAAGGGGGAGAGAGAAGGAGATGGTGGGAGGGAGGAGAGAGAGAGAGAGAAGGAGGTGAGAGAGAGGGAGAGAGAGAGGAGGTGGGAGGGAGGGAGGGGGGAGGGGGAGAGAAGGAGGTGGGAGGGGGAGAGAGAGGAGGTGGGAGGGAAGGAGGGGGATGGAGAGAGAGAAGGGGGTGGGAGGAAGGGGGAGGGAGAAGGAGATGGTAGGAGGGAGAAGAGAGAGAGAAGGAGGTGAGAGAGAGGGAAAGAGAGAGGAGGTGGGAGGGAGGGAGGGGGAGGGGGGAGAAGGAGGTGGGAGGGGGAGAGAGAGGAGGTGGAAGGGAGGGGGAGAGAGAAGGAGATGGTGGGAGGGAGGAGAGAGAGAGAGAGAAGGTGAGAGGGAGGGGGAGAGAGAGGAGGTGGGAGGGAGGGGAGAGAGAGAAGGAGGTGGGAGGGAAGGGGAGAGAGAGACAGAGAGAAGGAGTCACATATGGTACTGTGTACATGAAAACTCATGACACTCTGTCTTTCTGTACCCCCCCACCCCCACCCACACATGTACACCGCTCCCTCCAGTCTTACTCGTGGCTGGCTGTAGTGTTCCAGTGACATGGTGATGACGTTGATACAGATGATGAAGGTGATGAAGAGGTCTAGGTAGTAGGTGGTACACAGAGTGTGGATCCACAGGCGGAGGGGGCTGTAGCTGGCATAGTAGGGGATCTTCTGGGCATCTGGCAAGGGGAGACAAACACAGGTAATAGTGCTTTATACATAGTATTACTGTACACTATTCAAAAGCATTCCTGTGATGTCCTCCTGTCAAGAGTAATACTCATAAACAATTCACACAATCATTGATGATCTATCTCTGTCTGTTCTTCTCTCCCCCATCCCTCTCTCTCTCTCTCTCTCTCCCTCTCACCCTCCCTTTCTCTCTCACACCCTTTCTCCCTCTCTCCCTTTCACCCTCTCTCACCCTCCCTCCCTTTCTCCCTCTCACCCTCTCTCTGTCCCTCTCACCCTCTCTCTCTCCCTCTCATCCTCCCTCCCCCCTCCCTTTCTCCCTTTCACACTCTCTCACCCTCCCTCCATCCCTTTCTCCCTCTCACCCTCTCTCACCCTCCCTTTCTCCCTTTCACCCTCTCTCACCCTCCCTCCATCCCTTTCACCCTCTCTCACCCTCCCTTTCTCCCTTTCCCCCTCTCTCACCCTCCCTCCATCCCTTTCACCCTCTCTCACCCCCCCTCCATCCCTTTCTCCCTTTCACCCTCTCACCCTCCCTCCATCCCTTTCTCCCTTTCACCCTCTCTCACCCTCCCTCCATCCCTTTCCCCCTTTCACCCTCTCACCCTCCCTTCATCCCTTTCTCCCTTTCACCCTCTCTCACCCTCCCTCCATCCCTTTCTCCCTTTCACCCTCTCTCACCCTCCCTCCATCCCTTTCTCCCTCTCACCCTCTCTCACCCTCCCTTCATCCCTCCATCCCTTTCTCCCTCTCACCTTCTCTCACCCTCCCTCCATCCCTTTCTCCCTTTCACCCTCTCACCCTCTCTCCCTCCCACTCCCTCTCTCCCTTTCTCCCTCTCATCCTCCCTCTATCCCTCTCTCGCCCTCTCTCTCTCCAGGCACCTTGTACTATCTCTTCTTCCCGTCTCTCCCTTACCCCTCCTCTTCTTCTCCATGCGTCTCCGTCGTTTATCCTCTCTCCTTTTAGCCTCTTCCACTTCCTGGTTCTGACGGCACTTGTGGAAGTTCTCCACTACCACGCCCACAAACATGTTCAGAACGAAGAAACTGACGATGAGGAGGAAGGAGATGAAGTAGAGGAGCATCCATGGACTGTTGTTGATCACTGGCTAAAGGGAGAGAGGGAGGGAGGGAAGGGAGAGGGGGGATGGAGAGGGAGGGGAGAGGGGGAGGGGAGCGAGAGGGAGGGAGGGGAGAGGGGGGATGGAGAGGGAGGGAGGCAGGGAGGGGAGAGGGGGGGAGAGAGGGAGGGAGGGAGGGGGGATGGAGAGGGGGGGAGAGAGGGAGGGAGGTAGGGGGGATGGAGAGGGAGGGAGAGATGGGGAGGGAGGGGCGAGGGAGGGGGAGAAGGAGGGAGAGAGAGAGGAGTGGTGCATGTGAGTGTTTAGTCGAAGGAGGAGCGGGAGAGAAGGAGTTGAGTATGCTCTGATAGATCAGTCAGCCAACACAACTGAAAAAATAATACATCTATAGAAATATAATGGATAGACTTGATGACCACTATTAGACTAGTTACCTGTTGGTCCACCCCTACAGCATCCAGGCCATGGTACATGATGTTGACCCAACCGTCCTTTGAAGCCAGCACAAACAGGGACATCAGAGCCTGTGGTACAGAACGCACACACACATATACACACAGAACACACACACACACATGCAGAAATGCAGACATACACAGACAGACAGAACACACATGAAAGACATGGAATATAAACATACATCAGTCCATCAGTTCAGTATTTCATACTGGTCCATTCACCATGTCCATCAGTTCAGTATTTCATACTGGTCCATTCACCATGTCCATCAGTTCAGTATTTCATACTGGTCCATTCACCATGTCCATCAGTTCAGTATTTCATACTGGTCCATTCACCATGTCCATCAGTTCAGTATTTCATACTGGTCCATTCACCATGTCCATCAGTTCAGTATTTCATACTGGTCCATTCACCATGTCCATCAGTTCAGTATTTCATACTGGTCCATTCACCATGTCCACCAGTTCAGTATTTCATACTGGTCCATTCACCATGTCCACCAGTTCAGTATTTCATACTGGTCCATTCACCATGTCCATCAGTTCAGTATTTCATACTGGTCCATTCACCATGTCCATCAGTTCAGTATTTCATACTGGTCCATTCACCATGTCCACCAGTTCAGTATTTCATACTGGTCCATTCACCATGTCCACCAGTTCAGTATTTCATACTGGTCCATTCACCATGTCCACCAGTTCAGTATTTCATACTGGTCCATTCACCATGTCCATCAGTTCAGTATTTCATACTGGTCCATTCACCATGTCCATCAGTTCAGTATTTCATACTGGTCCATTCACCATGTCCATCAGTTCAGTATTTCATACTGGTCCATTCACCATGTCCATCAGTTCAGTATTTCATACTGGTCCATTCACCATGTCCATCAGTTCAGTATTTCATACTGGTCCATTCACCATGTCCATCAGTTCAGTATTTCATACTGGTCCATTCACCATGTCCATCAGTTCAGTATTTCATACTGGTCCATTCACCATGTCCATCAGTTTGACACCTCGTCTGAAATTGATAATGGGAGAAATCCTTACCTGTCCCAGGTTGTCAAAGTTGTACTTGTGATGAACCCATTTGTAGTTGGCCTGCAGACAGTCAGACTTGTTGGTGATGTTCTTGACGTCGGGGCCAAAGCAGTAGAAGAACTTCCCTTTGAACAGCTGCCAGGGAACAATGGGAACAATGGACAGAGCCACTTCAGATGTATTGTTGTTACTATATAAGTGGTTTCTTTCATATGTCATTATCAAAGGATAGACACACTTGATGGAATAATATGGAGGTCATTACATAGATGGTCAAGAATGATTTAGGGAATTGAGAGAGAGATAGAGGAAGACTGGTGGCAAAGACTGATAAAGACAGAGAAGGGACAGAGACTGAGGGACAGACAACTGTGGGAGGAAGGTGAGGAAACAGAGACACAGAAAGACAGGGTATATGTTGGAGGAGAAAGACAGGGTATATGTTGAAGGAGAAAGACAGGGTATATGTTGGAGGAGAAAGACAGGGTATATGTTGGAGGAGAAAGACAGGGTATATGTTGGAGGAGAAAGACAGGGTATATGTTGAAGGAGACAGAGGGTATATGTTGGAGGAGAAAGACAGGGTATATGTTGGAGGAGAAAGACAGGGAATGTGAAATATTGATAAAATGAAGGAACAAGGAAAACAGAGCAAGAAAGATGGAGAGACAAGTACTCCAAAGATAACAGCCCCTACCTGAACCCCCAGGATACCAAATATGATGAAGAAAGCACAGCAGATAAGGACAATGTTTCCTATAGGTTTCAGAGACGTTATTAGAGTCTCCACTACCAGCTTCAGACCTGGGGCTCGACTGATCACCCTGTAGAAAGAGAAACAGAGAGAGAGCAGGAGAGGGATCGAGCGAGAGAGATGAAGGGAGAGAGAGAAGGAGGGATGGAGGGAGAGAGACACAGAGAGAGATGGCGAGAGAGAGATTGAGATAGGGAAAGAAAGGGAGGGAGAGAGATGGAGGGTTAGAGAGAGGGAGTGATGGAGAGAGAGGGAGAGGTAGAGAGAGAGGGAGAGAGGGAGAGAGATGGAGGATTAGACAGAGGGAGTGAGGGAGAGGGAGAGAGGGAGAGGGAGAGAGATGAGGATTAGACAGAGGGAGTGAGAGAGAGGGAGAGAGGGAGAGAGAGAGAGGGAGAGAGATGGAGGATTAGACAGAGGGAGAGCACAAGAGAGAGAAAAAGAGAGGTAGAAAGGGATGGAGAGTTGGTAAGAGGAGTGCATCCCAAAATACAGTATTTACAGCTGACTCAGAGAGGGTAAATCTAAATGTCAAAGGTGACATTTTCTGGTCTTTCAGGTATAAGGGAAAGTGAACTCCAGAAAGAGTAGGCACTGCATGAGGAACAGCTAATGTGGATCCTAACCAACTAAACTGACCGAAAATCACCAAAGAAACAATACTGCACAACTAGTCTGTTTTCACCACTATGGGACAAGGACATTATGTGAACCTCCCCGTAGTGTGACCTACCTACCTGAGGGGGTGCAGTGTGTCTGTAGTATGTCCTCCCTACATGAGGGCAGTGTGTCTGTAGTATGCCCTACCTACCTGAGGGGGTGCAGTGTGTCTGTAGTATGTCCTCCCTATCTGAGGGGGTGCAGTGTGTCTGTAGTATGTCCTCCCTACATGAGGGCAGTGTATCTGTAGTATGTCCTCCCTACATGAGGGCAGTGTATCTGTAGTATGTCCTCCCTACATGAGGGCAGTGTATCTGTAGTGTGTCCTCCCTACATGAGGAGGTGCAGTGTGTCTGTATTATGTCCTCCCTACATGAGGAGGTGCAGTGTATCTGTATTATGTCCTCCCTACATGAGGGCAGTGTGTCTGTGGTATGTCCTCCCTACATGAGGAGGTGCAGTGTATCTGTATTATGTCCTCCCTACATGAGGAGGTGCAGTGTATCTGTATTATGTCCTCCCTACATGAGGGGGTGCAGTGTGTCTGTATTATGTCCTCCCTACATGAGGAGGTGCAGTGTATCTGTAGTATGTCCTCCCTACATGAGGGGGTGCAGTGTATCTGTATTATGTCCTCCCTACATGAGGGCAGTGTGTCTGTGGTATGTCCTCCCTACATGAGGAGGTGCAGTGTATCTGTATTATGTCCTCCCTACATGAGGAGGTGCAGTGTATCTGTATTATGTCCTCCCTACATGAGGGGGTGCAGTGTGTCTGTAGTTAGTCCTCCCTACATGAGGGGGTGCAGTGTATCTGTATTATGTCCTCCCTACATGAGGGGGTGCAGTGTATCTGTAGTATGTCCTCCCTACATGAGGAGGTGCAGTGTATCTGTAGTTAGTCCTCCCTACATGAGGGGGTGCAGTGTGTCTGTAGTATGTCCTCCCTACCTGGGGGGGTGCAGTGTGTCTGTATTATGTCCTCCCTACATGAGGAGGTGCAGTGTATCTGTAGTTAGTCCTCCCTACATGAGGGGGTGCAGTGTATCTGTATTATGTCCTCCCTACATGAGGAGGTGCAGTGTATCTGTGGTATGTCCGACCTACATGAGGGCAGTGTACCTGTAGTATGTCCTCCCTACATGAGGAGGTGCAGTGTGTCTGTAGTATGTCCTCCCTACATGAGGGCAGTGTATCTGTAGTATGTCCTACCTACATGAGGAGGTGCAGTGTGTCTGTAGTATGTCCTACCTACATGAGGGCAGTGTATCTGTAGTATGTCCTACCTACATGAGGGCAGTGTACCTGTAGTATGTCCTCCCCACATGAGGAGGTGCAGTGTGTCTGTAGTATGTCCTACCTACATGAGGGCAGTGTGTCTGTAGTATGTCCTCCCTACATGAGGAGGTGCAGTGTGTCTGTAGTATGTCCTACCTACATGAGGGCAGTGTATCTGTAGTATGTCCTCCCTACATGAGGGCAGTGTACCTGTAGTATGTCCTCCCTACATGAGGAGGTGCAGTGTACCTGTAGTATGTCCTCCCTACATGAGGGCAGTGTACCTGTAGTGTGTCCTCCCTACATGAGGGGGTGCAGTGTGTCTGTAGTATGTCCTCCCTACATGAGGAGGTGCAGTGTATCTGTAGTATGTCCTACCTACATGAGGGCAGTGTACCTGTAGTATGTCCTCCCTACATGAGGAGGTGCAGTGTGTCTGTAGTATGTCCTCCCTACATGAGGGCAGTGTATCTGTAGTATGTCCTCCCTACATGAGGAGGTGCAGTGTGTCTGTAGTATGTCCTACCTACATGAGGGCAGTGTATCTGTAGTATGTCCTCCCTACATGAGGAGGTGCAGTGTGTCTGTAGTATGTCCTCCCTACATGAGGGCAGTGTATCTGTAGTATGTCCTCCCTACATGAGGGCAGTGTATCTGTAGTATGTCCTCCCTACATGAGGAGGTGCAGTGTGTCTGTAGTATGTCCTCCCTACATGAGGGCAGTGTATCTGTAGTATGTCCTCCCTACATGAGGGCAGTGTATCTGTAGTATGTCCTACCTACATGAGGGCAGTGTATCTGTAGTATGTCCTCCCTACATGAGGGCAGTGTATCTGTAGTATGTCCTCCCTACATGAGGGCAGTGTATATGTAGTATGTCCTCCCTACATGAGGGCAGTGTACCTGTAGTATGTCCTCCCTACATGAGGAGGTGCAGTGTACCTGTAGTATGTCCTCCCTACATGAGGGGGTGCAGTGTGTCTGTAGTATGTCCTCCCTACATGAGGGGGTGCAGTGTGTCTGTAGTATGTCCTCCCTACATGAGGGCAGTGTGTCTGTAGTATGTCCTACCTACATGAGGGCAGTGTGTCTGTAGTATGTCCTCCCTACATGAGGGCAGTGTATCTGTAGTATGTCCTCCCTACATGGGGGGGTACAGTGTGTATGTAGTATGTCCTCCCTACATGAGGAGGTGCAGTGTGTCTGTAGTATGTCCTCCCTACATGAGGGGGTGCAGTGTGTCTGTAGTATGTCCTCCCTACATGAGGGGGTGCAGTGTGTCTGTAGTATGTCCTTCCTACATGAGGGGGTGCAGTGTGTCTGTAGTATGTCCTCCCTACATGAGGGGGTGCAGTGTGTCTGTAGTATGTCCTCCCTACATGAGGAG
>NC_048576.1:85736080-85746080 GCF_013265735.2 Oncorhynchus mykiss | reverse complement strand
TGGCTGACTGTCTGACTGACTGACGGACAGACAGGGGTATTATGATCAGGCCTAAATGCAGAGGAAGAGACAGAGACATGAGGTGGTGTGTTCCACTCAGCCAGGGGCCTGACAAGGCCGTTGCTCCTCTGGTAGATTGGTCAATAATTGATTCGTTTGCATAATTGATGCCCCCTCTTGTGCCAGAACCCTCCGCGGAGAACAGAACGGAGGAATAGAGGGAGAGAGAGGGGAGGAGAGAGAGTGTGGAAAAGAATGAGAGAGAGAGAGAGAGAGAGAGGAAGGGAGAAAGAGAGAGAAAGAGAGAAAGGGAGGGATAGAGAGACGGGGTGAAAGAGATTGACGGCAACTGAAAGATTGATGGCGAATTAATGTCATTGCTTAATTGCTTGTCTTGAGTGCAATGGAGAGACTTCCAGGGAGAAAATAGGGAGAAAAGAGGGAGGGAGGGGATAACAAAAATATTGGCACCGTTGATAGCCCATCCAACTACCTCATCCCCATACTGTAATTTATTTTTGCTCCTTTGCACCCCAGTATCTCTACATGCACATTAATCTTCTGCACATCTATCACTCCAGTGTTTAATTGCTAAATTGTAATTATTTTTCCACTATGGCCTATTTATTGCCTTATCTCACCTCATTTGCACACACTGTATATAGACTTTTTTTCTATTGTGTTATTGACTGTATGTTTGTTTTACTCCATGTGTAACTCGGTGTTGTTGTTTGTGTCGCACTGCTATGCTTTATCTTGGCCAGGTCGCAGTTGTAAATGAGAACTTGTTCTCAACTGGCCCATCTGGTTAAATAAAGGTGAAATAAATACAAAATAAATACAGATGAGCAAAAAATACTACAAATACTGAGCTATATTCTGTGAATCTTTATAGAAAGTGATATTATTTTATATTAATAGCTCAGAGAAAAACATTTAGCTTAACAAGTACTGTAATAAAACAAATCTCACAAAGATACATGTCAAAATGATTGACACCACTGTTTTCAGTGCTTCAGCAGCCTCCCCTGGCGAGGATAACGGCACTGAGCCTTTTTCTAGAATGTTTTATGAGACTGGAGAACACATCGGGAGGGATCGATCTTAGACCATTCCTCCATACAGAATCTTCTTTCCAGATCCTTGATATTCTTCGGTCTGCGCTCATGGACGGCCCTCTTTAATTCAAACCACAGGTTTTCCATGAGGTTCAAGTCCGGAGACTGAGCTTGCCATTGCAAAATGTTGATTTTAGCCATTTCATCGTGGATTGTGATATGTGCTTGGGGTCATTATCTTTCTGGAAGATCCACTTACGGCCAAGTTTCAGCTTCCTGGCAGCGGCAAACACATTTTTTTGCAAAAATGTCCTCGATGAACTTAACAAGGAAGCAAAATAGCCCCATAACATCAAAAATCCACCACCATATTTTACAGTAGGAATGAGGTTATTTTCTGCATATGAAGAGTTTATTTCCAAAACGCTATAAATCCATAAATCTTTCACGTGTGTGTAAAATATTACTGTCCTCAGATTTTAAATTCATAGATTTTAGATGTGTATTACAACTAGTTTTGTTGTGAAACTCTATAGATCCATTGTTTAGCAGGAATGGAATGTTTTATATATATATTTAACATATAAATTCAACACATCATAAATATAGCCTGATGCTATAGTGTTTGGTTAGAAATAGGCCTCATTCCAAATGTCACTATATTCCCTATATAGTGTACTACTTTTGACCAGGGCCCAGATCTCATATTACTGCGTTGATTCATTTGATGTTACAGATGTATCATTTGTACAGTTATTTACAAAAAAATGACATTATTTGTCACATTTGACTGTGTAAAACCTTGCAGTGCTACTTTTTTCTCTGCGAGTGAGATGGATATATCTCATTTTGTACCGAATGATGTCTGTTTGTCTCTCTGTAATGAAAGCATATAGTGATAGGTTTCAAACAAATACATGTCTGTCATTTAACAACCCCATGCAATGATTAAATGGAGAAAAAACACACCAATCTCTTTAGTAAGTTCTTTAAAGAAAATGGATATATAGCGTTTTAGAATGAAACTCATATGCATCCTTCCTTCGGGGCCAAACCCACCACTGGTGTGATAGAGCCAAAGAGCTCTATTTTCATGTCATCTGGCATAGCACCTGGTTTCAATCCAAGTGCCAATGCCGTTTAGAAAACTCCAGGCGTTTACATTTGTTGGTTGTTCTCAATAAAGGCTTTTTTCATGGCAACCCTTCCAAATAGCCTGTTGGCTTGTGGGTGATGTCTAATTGTAGATTTTGGAGACTTGGTGACCCCAAAATGAACAAGTTCTGTAATTCTCTAACTGTGGCCCTTGGACATTCATTTTGCCTTCTGAACCGTCTTCCTCAATGTGCGTGGGGAAAAGATACTCTTGGGCCTCTGCTAGGAAAGTTTCCACTGTTCCAGTGATTTTAAACTTCTTAATTGCACGAGGGGTTTGTGGTATATGGCCAATATACCACGGCTAAGGGCTGTCCTCCGCATGACGCAACGCGGAGTGCCTGGATAAAGCCCACAGCCGTGGCATATTGGCCATATACCACAAACCCCTAAAGGTGCATTATTGCTATTATAAACTGGTTACCAACAGCAGTAAAAATAAATGTTTTGTCATACCCGCGCTATAAGGTCTCATACCACGGCTTTCAGCCAATCAGCATTCAGCTCTTTAGTTGTTTTTTGTACCGTTGCCTGATCTATGAAAGTCAACAACCACTTGTCTCTTTCCAAATGTAAGTTCTTTGCCTTTCCCCATGGTGATTCAAGTTTCAACGTTTATTAGCAACGTTTACAGGATACCACAGGTGAAAAGCAGTACAGGGACATTCTTACTGGCTCTTTCCCAACAGTGCAGTAATAAAGTAATACAAAAAAAGATACGAGCTAAGATAAAGAAATACCAGGATGCAAGTATACAGCGCATTCGGAAAGAATCCAGACCCCTTGACCCTTTCCACATTTTGTTACTTTACAGCCTTATTCTAAAATGGGTTAAATAATCCCCCCCCCCCTCATCAATCTACACACAATACCCCATAATGAAAAAGTGAAAAGTTTTTTAGACATTTTTGCAAATGTATTAAACATTTTAAAAACCTGAAATACCTTATTTAAATATGTATTCAGAACCTTTGATATGAGACGCGAAATTGAGATCAGGTGCATCATGTTTCCATTGATCATTCCTTGAGATGTTTCTACAACTTGATTGGAGTCCACCTGTGGTAAATTCAATTGATTGGACATGATTTGGAAAGGCACACACCTGTCTATATAAGGTCCCACAGTTGACAGTGCATGTCATAGCAAAAACCAAGCAGTGAGGTTGAAGGAATTGTCTGTAGAGCTCCGAGACAGGATTGTGTCGAGGCACAGATCTAGGGAAGGGTACTAAAATGTCTGCAGCATTGAAGATCCCCAAGAACAGAGTGGCCTCCATCATTTTTTAATGGAAGAAGTTGGGAACCACCAAGACTCTTCCTAGAGCTGTCCGCCTGGTCAAACTGAGCTATCGAGGGAGAAGGGCATTGATCAGGGAGGTGACCAAGAAACCGATGTTCACTCTGACAGAGCTCCAGAGTTCCTCTGTGGAGATGGGAGAATCTTCCAGAAGGACAGCCATCTCTACAGCACTCCACCAATCAGGCCTTTATGGTAGAGTGGCCAAACGGAAGCCACTCCTCAGCAAAAGGCACATGACAGCCTGTTTGAAGTTTGCCAAAAAGCACCTAAAGGACTCAGACCATGAGATTCTCTGATCTGATGAAACCAAGATGAAACTCTTTGGCCTGAATGCCAAGCATCACATCTGGAGGAAACCTGGCACCATCCCTACGGTAAAGCATGGTGGTGGCAGCATCATGCTGTGGGGATGTTTTTCAGCGGCAGGGACTGGGAGTCTAGTCAGGGTTGAGGGAAAGATGAAAGGAGCAAAGTACAGAGAGATTCTTGATGAAAACCTGCTCCAGAGTGCTCAGGACCTCAGACTGGTGTAAAGGTTCACCTTCCAACAACCCTAAGCACACAGCCAAGAAAACGCAGGAGTGGCTTCGGGACGAGTCTTTGAATGTCCTTGCGTGGCCCAGTCAGAGCCTGGACTTGAACCCGATCTCTGGAGAGACCTAAAAATAGCTGTGCAGCAACGCTCCCCATCCAACCTGACAGAGCTTGAGAGGATCTGCAGAGAAGAATGGGAGAAACTCCCCAAATACAGGTGTGCCAAGCTTGTAGCGTCATACCCAAGAAGACTCAAGACTGTAATCGCTGCCAAAGGTGCTTCAACAAAGTAAATGTCCTAATTCAGATTTGTATTTACAATACATTTGCCAAAATGTCTAAATACCTGTTTTTGCTTTGTCGTTATGGGGTTTTGTGTGTAGATTGATGAGGAAAAAAACTATTTAATTTATTTTTGAATATGCTTTAAAGTTACAAAATGTGGAAAAAGTCAAGGGGTCTGAATACTTTCTGAATGCACTGTATACAGAGCAAAAAGGCAAACTCAGCTCCATCATTCATTTAATCAGATGGCTCATTCATCACAAAACCCACTGATATTGCCAACTACTTTCATTATTTTTTCACTGGCAAGATTTAGTCATGACATGCCAGCAACAAACACTGACACTACACATCCAAGTATAACTCATCAAATTATGCAAGACAAGCATTGTCATTTTGAATTCTGCAACACTTAGCAAAGAGCTACAGTTAGTTTTAGAATGGGTTGCAAGGAATAAGCTAGACCTAAGCTAGACCTAAACGGCTGGCCCTTAAATGTACATGGAGAGCTAACATGAATAACATGTATGTACATCTCTCATGGCTTAAAGGGGAGGAGAGATTGACTTCATCACTACTTGTGAAAAGACAGAAAGAGACAGAGACACTAAGTGAAAAGACAGAAAGAGACAGAGACACTAAGAGAAAAGACAGAAAGAGACAGAGACACTAAGTGAAAAGACAGAAAGAGACAGAAACACTAAGAGAAAAGACAGAAAGAGACAGAGACACTAAGTGAAAAGACAGAAAGAAATAGAGACACTAAGTGAAAAGACAGAAAGAGACAGAGACACTAAGTGAAAAGACAGAAAGAAATAGAGACACTAAGTGAAAAGACAGAAAGAGACAGAGACACTAAGTGAAAAGACAGAAAGAGACAGAGACACTAAGTGAAAAGACAGAAAGAAATAGAGACACTAAGTGAAAAGACAGAAACGCTAAGTGAAAAGACAGAAAGAGACAGAAACACTAAGAGAAAACACAGAAAGAGACAGAGACACTAAGTGAAAAGACAGAAAGAGACAGAAACACTAAGTGAAAAGACAGAAAGAAATAGAGACACTAAGTGAAAAGACAGAAAGAAATAGAGACACTAAGTGAAAAGACAGAAAGAGACAGAGACGCTAAGTGAAAAGACAGAAAGAGACAGAGACACTAAGTGAAAAGACAGAAAGAAATAGAGACACTAAGTGAAAAGACAGAAAGAGACAGAGACACTAAGTGAAAAGACAGAAAGAGACAAGAGACACTAAGTGAAAAGACAGAAAGAAATAGAGACACTAAGTGAAAAGACAGAAAGAAATAGAGACACTAAGTGAAAAGACAGAGAGAAATAGAGACACTAAGTGAAAAGACAGAAAGAGACAGAGACACTAAGTGAAAAGACAGAAAGAGACAGAAACACTAAGTGAAAAGACAGAAAGAGACAGAGACACTAAGTGAAAAGACAGAAAGAGACAGAGACACTAAGTGAAAAGACAGAAAGAGACAGAAACACTAAGTGAAAAGACAGAAAGAGACAGAGACACTAAGTGAAAAGACAGAAAGAGACAGAGACGCTAAGTGAAAAGACAGAAAGAAATAGAGACACTAAGTGAAAAGACAGAAAGAAATAGAAACACTAAGTGAAAATACAGAGAGAAATAGAGACACTAAGTGAAAAGACAGAGTGAGATACAGACACTAAATGGAGATGCTATGAGAAAATAAATAAAGAGATTGAGAGGTCATTAGAGCCAAGGCAGGAGAAGACTAGTAAGGACACTAGGAAGCATCCTTACCCACACACGCACGCACACATGCACGCACACACGCACACATGCACACACGCACACACGCACGCACACCGCACACACGCAGTGTTGTATAAATAACCTTGTGGGGACACACAATTCAGTCCCATTCAAAATCCTATTTTCCTATTTTCCTAACCTTAACATTAAATCTAACCATAACCACAAAACCTAACCCTAACAGTAAAACTAGCTCCTAACCCTGAACCTAATTCTAACCCTAACACTAATTCTAACAGTAACCCTAAACCCCCTAGAAATAGAATTTGACCCTGAGGGACTAAGAACATTTCCTGAGTTGTTTACTATTCTTGTTCACAGAATAGTCACACACACACATTAAGCGCATCACCATACCTTGAGCGTCATCTCTGCTACAAAGATGGCTGTGAAGACGTAGTTGGAGATGGTTAGGAAGACTCTTTCCTATACATAGAGAGAGAGAGATGGAGGGAGAGAGAGAGATGATGGAAATAGAAGATCATTGACTTGACACCACTAATTATATTTGTATGGTTGAAACCTAGAGGTGAACTTTGATCCTGACCAGGCTGCCCTGCATGATCTTGGGTCTCTCCAGAGCCACGGTGATGCAGTTGGAGAAGATGAACGCTAGCACCACATAGTCAAACATCTTGTAGGCTATGATGGACTGGCATACCCGCCTGAACCTGAGAGAGGGAGGCAGGCAGGTGGGGAGGGAGGGAGATAGTGGAGAGAGAGGGAGTGGTATTGGGAGACAGAAAGGAAGAGAAAGAGAGCAAGAGGGAAAAAGATAAACAATTGAAAAACATGTGTTTTGTAACATCGCTACTGATTAAAACCCTTTATTGTGCCTCATTGACAGAGAACTGGGGATTGCTCATCATTCAGTCAGATAATAGCCCCATTCTCTCTGATTATTTCATTTCCTTTCAAAGCAATTCCCATTAACTGGTGTTGTAAAGGCACCATCCTCCATAGAGACACCACTACAATAGAGAGAGAGAGAGACACAGAGAGACCCAGAGAGACAAGCAGAGAGATACACACACAGAGAGAGACACAGAGAGACACTCTCTGTGTCTCTCTGGGTCTCACTGTCGAGGTCGGGCAATGATGATAGGCGATTATGCCTGACTTGCAGTCGGCGTTCCAATTCATCCCAAAGATGTTAGATGTGGTTGAGGACAGGGCTCTGTGCAGGCCAGTCAAGTTCTTCCACACCGATCTCAACAAACCATTTCTGTATGGACCTCCCTTTGTGCAAGGGGGCATTGTCATGCTGAAACAGGAAATGGCCTCCCCAAAACTGTTGCCACAAAGTTGGAAACACAGAATCATCTAGAATGTCATTGCATGCTGTAGAGTTATGATTTCCCTTCACTGGAACTAAAGGGTCTAACCTGAACCATGAAAAACAGCCCCAGACCATTATTCCTTCTACACCAAGAGCTTTACATCACTCCAGCCAACGCTTATCATTAGGCATGGTGATCCTAGGCTTGTGTGCGGCTGCTCGGCCATGGAAGCTCTCGACAAACAGTTATTGTGCAGACGTTGCTTCCAGAGGCAGTGTTGCAAATGAGGACAGATGATTTTACGCGCTTCAGGTCCCGTTCTGTGAGCTTGTGTGGCCTACCTCTTCAATGCTGAGCCGTTGTTGCTCCTAGCTGTTTCCACTTCACAATAACATCACTGAAAGTTAACCAGGGCAGCTCTAGCAGGGCAGAAATTTGATAAACGGACTTGTTGGAAAGGTGGCATCCTCTGACGGTACCACCTTGAAAGTCACTGAGCTATTCAGTAAGGCCAGATTGCATGGCCGTGTGCTTGATTTTATACCCCTGTCAGCCACTAGTGTGGCTGAAACAGCCTGAATCCACTCATTTGAAGAGGTGTCCACAGACGTTTGTATATACCGTGTACCTCCACAGCTAACAGAACACTGTTGCAATGCCTTCCAGCCTGAGCTCCATCTCTGAGCCCTGAGGTGGATTTATTGTTGACCAACAGATAGAGGATCACAATGGGAAGTCTCCCTTTGCTACCTCATGGACAGGGATCCATACACTAATGAGGCAGGTGGTGCTCGGCAATTCTTCTCTCGGGGAGTGGGGATCCACAGGCTGTGCAGGCTTTCGTTCTAGCCTAGTACAAATGCATCGGATTCAACAATTTATGAACGGAACACCAAAGCCTTGAATTGCTGTATCAGGGGTGTTAGTGCTGAGCAGGAGTGAATGAGTGAAAACAGGGGTTGACAGACAGACAGACCTGTTCTGAGGAGAGAAGAGGAAGACAGACCAGTCCTCTCTGGTCTCACACCACTCTGGCCTGTACACCTCCATCATCTTCTGGATACGGAAACACAGACTCTGGAGGAGGGACACAGCACACACACACACACAACGTCAGAATACACACACAGTCAGAATACACACACATGCACGTGTGAACGCAGGCAGGCAGGCAGGGAGGCAGGCACGCACACAGATACGCACACATACACACACAGTTTGGTGAGTGAATTCAGTACACATAAACACACTGGTTCTAGACAAAGAGAAACGGCTATACTGTATAATACAATAAGATCATTCCGATTATTCCACCTCCCAAGAGAAAAGATGAATCTTCTGTCTTAATTGTTTACAAGAGAGGACACTTTGCTTTATCAACACCTAGAAGCATAATATCCAGCATGCCCATTGGTCTGCTCTACTCAGTGACTGGGTCCCAAATGGAACCCCAATCCCTATATAGTGCACCATATGCCCTGGTCAGAGTAGTGCACTACATAGGGAATAGGGTGCCATTTTGTGTAACTAGCATTATTAATTGTCCCTGGTTCAGCCCTGTATGTATGGGATTGTTTACTGTTGAAACAATAGAATCCCAGGGGAGAGACATAACAGGGAATCTACTGGAGAATGTATTCCCGGATATTTATTTTATAAACTGCTATACACAGTGTGTTTATTCTACTATAAGCTGCCTTGTGCTGCTGGTCATGAATAACACTGGTACAACAACAGTTCCTTCTCTCCTATCTACAGTATCTGTCTTTACCAAGACGACAGGATGTCACTGGGACTGTGGACGTTCCAGGGTGTTTTTAAAGTGAATAGGACTTTATCATTGTTCATCATCACAACCAAGGCACTTTAATCTCATCATTCAGATCCTCCTCCCTTACTCCTCATCATACTCCTCACCACACTCCTCACCACCATCCTCACCACACTCCTCACCACACTCCTCCCTTACTCCTCACCACACTCATCACCACACTCCTCACCACACTCCTCACCACACTCCTCCCTTACTCCTCACCACACTCCTCCTCACCACAATCCTCCCTTACTCCTCACTACACTCCCCACCACACTCCTCACCACACTCCTCAACACACTCCTCACCACACTCCTCCCTTACTCCTCACCACACTCCTCCTCACCACACTCCTCCCTTACTCCTCCTCACACTTCTCACCACACTCCTCACCACACTCCTCACCACACTCCTCCTCACACTCCTCACCACACTCCTCCCTTACTCCTCACCACACTCCTCCTCACCACACTCCTCCCCTACTCCTCACCACACTCCTCAACACACTCCTCACCACACTCCTCACCACACTCCTCCTCACACTCCTCACCACACTCCTCCCTTACTCCTCGCCACACTCCTCCTCACACTCCTCACCACACTCCTCCCTTACTCCTCACCACACTCCTCACCACACTCCCCCTCACCCACCCTCTCACCCAACCTCACCCCACACTTCCCCTCACCCAACCTCACTCCACACCTCCCCCTCACTCACTCTCTCACCCAATCTCACCACCACACCTCACCCACCCTCTCACCCAACCTCAACCCACACCT
>NC_048576.1:85723580-85728580 GCF_013265735.2 Oncorhynchus mykiss | reverse complement strand
ACAACACACACACAGACAGAGGGAGGGGACTAGCCTCACAGACAACACACACACACAGACAGAGAGAGGGGACTAGCCTCACAGACAACACACACACAGACAGAGAGAGGGGACTAGCCTCTACATTACTACCCGCACAGACAACACACACACAGACAGAGAAAGAGAGGGGACTAGCCTCTACATTACTACCCTCACAGACAACACCCACACAGACAGAGAGAGGGGACTAGCCTCACAGACAACACACACACACAGACAGAGAGAGGAGACAGACAGAGAGAGGAGACAGACGGGGGAGGGGAGAGACAGAGAGAGGAGACAGACAGGGGGAGGGGACAGACAGAGAGAGGAGACAGACAGGGGGAGGGGTCAGACAGGGGGAGGGTTCAGCCAGGGGGAGGGGTCAGACAGGGGGAGGGGACAGACAGAGAGAGGAGAAAGACAGGGGGAGGGGACAGACAGGGGGAGGAGACAGACAGAGAGAGGAGATAGACAGGGGGAGGAGATAGACAGGGGGAGGAGACAGACAGGGGGAGGAGACAGACAGGGGGAGGAGACAGACAGAGAGAGGAGATAGACAGGGGGAGGAGATAGACAGGGGGAGGAGACAGACAGGGGGAGGGGACAGACAGAGAGAGGAGACAGACAGGGGGAGGAGACAGACAAGGGGAGGGGACAGACAGAGAGAGGAGACAGACAGGGGGAGGGGACAGACAGGGGGAGGAGACAGACAGAGAGAGGGGACAGACAGAGAGAGGAGACAGACAGGGGGAGGGGACAGACAGAGAGAGGAGCAGACAGAGAGAGGAGATAGACAGGGGGAGGGGACAGACAGAGAGAGGAGCAGACAGAGAGAGGAGATAGACAGGGGGAGGAGACAGACAGGGGGAGGGGACAGACAGAGAGAGGAGCAGACAGGAAAGGGGACAGACAGAGAGAGGAGCAAACAGAGATAGGAGACATCACAGAGAGGAGACAGACAGGGGGAGGGGACAGACAGAGAGAGGAGCAGACAGGGGGAGGAGACAGACAGGGGAGGAGACAGACAGGGGGAGGAGACAGACAGAGAGAGGAGACAGACAGAGAGAGGAGACAGACAGGGGGAGGGGACAGACAGAGAGAGGAGACAGACACACAAATGCCTATACCTGAAGATGAATATGAAAAGCATGAGGAGCATGCAGAAGGTGGCCACGTTGTCCATGGTCTTCATCAGCACCACCAGCTGTCTGCGTAGCGCTGGCATGAAGCGCACCAGCTTGATCACCCTCAACAGTCTGAAGGTCCTCAGGACAGACAGACCTCCATCAGACTGACCTATGATCTCACACACACTGGAGAGGAGAGGGAGAGATGGATTGAGGGATGAAACAGATGGATGCAGAAAGAGAGAACAGGCGAGGAGAGAGGAGAGAGAAGTGAGGAGTGAGGAGAGATGAGAGGAGAAAGGAGAGAGGAGAGAGGAGATAGTAGTTTGGAGAGAGGAGTGAGGAGTGAGGAGAGAGGAGTGAGGAGAGAGGAGTGAGGAGTGAGGAGTGAGGAGAGAGGAGACAGGAGACAGGAGAGAGGAGTGAGGAGACAAGAAAGAGGAGAGAGGAGAGAGGAGAGAGGAGAAAGGAGAGAGGAGTGAGGAGTGGAGGAGATAGTAGTTTGGAGAGAGGAGTGAGGTGTGAGGAGAGAGGAGTTAGGAGAGAGGAGACAGGAGAGAGGAGTGAGGAGACAGGAGAGAGGAGAGAGGAGACAGGAGAGAGGAGAGAAGAGAGAGGAGACCGGAGAGAGGAGTGAGGTGTGAGGAGTGGGGAGAGAGGAGAGAAGAGACAGGAGAGAGGAGAGAAGAGGGAGGAGAGAGGAGTGAGGAGAGAGGAGAGAGGAGAGAGGAGAGAGGAGTGAGGAGAGAAGAGTGAGGAGAAAGGAGTGAGGAGAGAGGAGAGAGGAGAGAGGAGACAGGAGAGAAGAGTGAGGAGAGAGGAGAGAGCAGAGAGGAGAGGAGTGGGGAGAGAGGAGAGAGGAGACAGGAGAGAGGAGAGAGGAGTGAGGAGTGAGGAGAGAGGAGATAGGAGTGATGAGTGAGGAGAAAGGGGAGAGGGGAGAGGGGAGAGGGGAGGAGAGAAAAGATGAGTGAGGAGTGAGGAGAAAGGGGAGAGGAGAAAAGATGAGTGAGGAGTGAGGAGAAAGGGGAGAGGAGAAAAGATGAGTGAGGAGTGATGAGAAAGGGGAGAGGAGAAAAGATGAGTGAGGAGTGAGGAGAAAGGGGAGAGGAGAAAAGATGAGTGAGGAGTGAGGATAAAGGGGAGAGGAGAAAAGATGAGTGAGGAGTGAGGAGAAAGGGGAGGAGAGAAAAGATGAGTGAGGAGTGAGGAGAAAGGGGAGAGGAGAAAAGATGAGTGAGGAGTGAGGATAAAGGGGAGAGGAGAAAAGATGAGTGAGGAGTGAGGAGAAAGGGGAGGAGAGAAAAGATGAGTGAGGAGTAAGGAGAAAGGGGAGAGGGGAGGAGAGAAAAGATGAGTGAGGAGAAAGGGGAGAGGAGAAAAGATGAGTGAGGAGTGAGGAGAAAGGGGAGGAGAGAAAAGATGAGTGAGGAGTGAGGAGAAAGGGGAGGAGAGAAAAGATGAGTGAGGAGTGAGGAGAAAGGGGAGGAGAGAAAAGATGAGTGAGGAGAAAGGGGAGAGGAGAAAAGATGAGTGAGGAGTGAGGAGAAAGGGGAGGAGAGAAAAGATGAGTGAGGAGTGAGGAGAAAGGAGAGAGGAGAAAAGATGAGTGAGACAGGCAGAGAAAGGAAGAGAAGAAAATAGAAGACACAAATCCAGACAGCAAGGTTTCCTAATTTCCCCTCTGATCCCAACTGAAACCATCGGGAACATTCAGCTGTCAGAATCTTCCAATGCCAACCCAACGCCCAATACATTATCCATCATTCTAACATTCCAACTGACATCCCAAAGCTGTGACATTCTGACATGGTAACTGTAACATCATTCCTGTAACGTTCTGGTAACATTCTGTGGTCATGTTGGGAAGGCCCCCCGACCTGATGATGACGATGATGCCGTCGAAGATGTTGTAGGGGTTCCTCAGGTAGGCGAAGAAGCCAAAGGCGGTCAGCTTGAGGATCATTTCCAGGGTGAACATACTGGTGAACACAATGTTACTGATCTCCAACACGTTAGTCAGCTCCTCCGGCTGGATGGGGGAGACAAGATTCAAAAGAAACAGAATGCAGAGAGAGAAACACGTTTAAAGAGATGGAGGAATGAAGACAGCAAGATATGGTAGGTTATTTTGGTATTATAATGCTGCCTTCAACAATTGAATAATATGAAACTGCAGACAACCAACACAGTTCAGTACTGAGACACCTGTACAAACCTGTCACATAGACTGCAACACAACACAACAAGCTACACAACTTGATATAGTGAGCTAGATCCAGCTCAGTGGCGCCGTAGCTTTAACCAATGAAAGTGAGAAAAGAGACAATATGAAACTGGCCTAAAATGTCATGTTATTGTTTTCAGAGAGACCGGGGGGGAGGGAGGGTGCAGCCATTTTCTGTCCGGAAGATTGTGCTTGGTTCAAAGAGCGATTAGTGCATGAACAGACACACACACACACACACACACACACACACACACACACACACACACACACACACACACACACACACACACACACACACACACACACACACACACACACACACACACACACACATGATATTGATCAGATTGTATCTGTGATAGAAGACAGAAGACATAAAGGCTAGCCAAGACACTCTTTCTTCTCCTCTAAATCCTGTGTTTCTCTCTTCCCTCTCTCCATCTCTCTCTCCCTCCATCTCTCTCTCCCTCCATCTCTCTCTCTCTCCATCTCTCTCCATCTCTCTCTCCCTCCATCTCTCTCCCTCCATCTCTCTCTCTCCATCTCTCTCTCTCTCTCTCTCTCCATCTCTCTCTCCCTCCATCTCTCTCTCTCCATCTCTCTCTCCCTCCATCTCTCTCTCTACATCTCTCTCTCTCTCCATCTCTCTCCCTCCATCTCTCTCCCTCCATCTCTCTCTCCCTCCATCTCTCTCTCTCTCCATCTCTCTCTCCCTCTATCTCCCTCTCACTCTTTGTCTCAATACCAGACACTCCCATCTCCCTATGATCAATATCTCTCCATGGATCAGTTCAGTGAAAGAAGAAAACAAGAGGAGAAGAACAGAGCCCCCCTCCTCTGGGCATGGTGGAGGAGATGAGGGGATGAAGAGAGGAGGGGATGAGATCTAGTGCTGACTGATTAACCCAGATGTCCTTATCTTTGGAGTTATTAAATAACTAATTGGCCAACGTAGGTTCAATTACTTGAATTCCATGTATTTCTTTTTTGTGAGATCAACAGGCCGTTTCTCTTTAGAGAAATCAAATCATTCATGAGAGAAATTAAGGCAAGAACTATGTGGGATGCTGGGCTGAAGGGAGTTTTCATTACGCAAATATTCAACCTATTTCATGTATGATAATAATGTTTTTGTTGTGTAATTACTGTGTATAAAAGTAGCATGTACTGTATATGAAATGTGAGTACAATTTATATGTAAAAAGCTGTAAAAAATGTAAATATAAAACAAAGTTGATTTTGCCCCTGAAGAGGGGATGGGTCAATAAAAAAAACATCTCATCTATTTGATATGTTTCTCACCTTCTATCTCCCTCCATCTTCGTCCTCCTCCTATCACCTTCTATCTCCCTCCATGTTCCTCTTCCTCCTATCACCTTCTATCTCCCTCCATGTTCGTCTTCCTCCTATCACCTTCTATCTCCCCCCATGTTCGTCTTCCTCCTATCACCTTCTATCTCCCTCCATGTTCCTCTTCCTCCTATCACCTTCTATCTCCCTCCATGTTCGTCTTCCTCCTATCACCTTCTATCTACCTTCATGTTCCTCCTATCACCTTCTATCTCCCTCCATGTTCGTCTTCCTCCTATCACCTTCTATCTCCCTCCATGTTCCTCTTC
>NC_048576.1:85703580-85718580 GCF_013265735.2 Oncorhynchus mykiss | reverse complement strand
CAAAGAGGTTTGAAAGTCGAGAGATTAAACAAGACTCATCGCACTGGCTCGCACGAAACAGTGTGAAAGAGGCAAATATCATGTTAAAGTTCAAGTTTAGACATTTAACAAAAACCCTTTCTATTGTCCTCCCACCCACTGCCTCCCACTTACGGCGTGGCTGCCTCAGGTGATGCCTTTCCCCTCCGTTCGCACTCCCTCCTCCTTCCCCTCCTCCTCTTCCTCCTCCTCTTCCTCTCCCTCTAGTGGGCGGTGGTGGCAGAGGCCTTCCTCTCAGTTGGTTATACAGGGCTACAGACCTCCTGCGGGCCTTGCGCAGCATGTGGCAGACCAGCTGGAAGAGCTCTTCGTAGCAGTCCCCCGGTTCATGCAGGCTGGCCAGGGTAGAGGAGGACAGGCACTGGGCCCGCTGCTCCTGCATCAGCTGGTGCTCGCGCTGCTTGGTCTCACTGAACTGGGTGGCGATGACCACCAGACATAGGTTGATCATGAAGAACGAGCCAATCTGTGAAGTGGTGGATAGTAAGAGGTGAGTTACAAACACAGAGTTACTGTAGTGAGTGCTGAAGGCCAACCAGAAACACACACAGATACATACAGTGGAAGACCACTGGGCGTCTATAATGGAGTTGCTGCTGGTCAGCGCGCGCAAGATTCACTTTTTTGCTTTGAGATTAGTGAATAACAATCAGGGGGACCCCAGGCCTCCAGACATATCTTGAGGTACTTCATTAGGTTTACCTCTACTGCACACTGAGGGAAAGAGGAGGATGATAATAGATGGAGAGTAGAGAGGCCAGAGCCAAAGAGGAGGTGGAAGAGAGTAGGAGGGCAAATACATAAAGCAGGACTTTATTTTAGTGATGGCCAGAGGAGTAACACATTATACTAACAAATGACAAGCAGAATATCTCTAACACATTAGACAATCATTCCTTCATCATTAGAATCAAGATCTGCCTCTGGTCTCATCACTTGGGAGTTAGATGTAAACAGTATGTCTCCATCAGTATTGGTCGTCCACCTTCTACCCACCCGAACATACAGTATACACTGTTGCTGGTTTTTCCTCTCAAGATAGCATTGATGCTAATAAAGTGTGCTGTTTGTGTGCTGTTTCCCCCTTAGCGACGCTAGTGTGATGTTAGCACTCATTCTAAAGGTCTAGGGAGGCTGTAGTTTCTAACAGAGTGTTATCAGGAGAGACAGAAAAAATAAATAAAAGATGATACCCAATGCAAGTAGACACAATGTCTCACTCTGTTTATAATATTCTCAGTTTATAATACTCTCAGTTTATAATACTCTCAGTTTATAATACTCTCAGTTTATAATACTCTCAGTTTATAATACGCTCGGCGTATAATACGCTCTGTTTATAATACTCGGTTCATAATACTCGGTTCATAATACTCTGTGTATAATACTATCCGTATTTAATACTATGTTAATACTACTCTCAGTTTATAATACTCTCAGTTTATAATACTCTCAGTTTATAATACTCTCAGTTTATAATACGCTCGGTGTATAATACGCTCTGTTTATAATACTCGGTTCATAATACTCTGTGTATAATACTATCCGTATTTAATACTAATGTTAATAATACTCTCTGTTTATAATAATCTCTGTTTATAATACTCTGTTAATAATACTCTGTTTATAATACTCTCTGTTTATAATACTCTCCGTTTATAATACTCTGTTGATAATGCTCTGTTGATAATGCTCTGTTAATAATGCTCTCTGTTTATAATACTCTCCGTTTATAATCCTCTGTTGATAATACTCTGTTTATAATATTCTCTGTTTATAATACTATGTTTATAATACTATGTTAATAATCTCTGTTTAAAATACCCTGTTTATAATACTCTGTTAATACTGCTCTCTGTTTATAATACTCTCTCTGTTTATAATACTATGTTTATAATACTCTGTTTATAATACTCTGTTTATAATACTCTCTGTTTATAATACCCTCTCTCTGTTTATAATACTCTCTGTTTATAATTATCTCTGTTTATAATACTCTGTTTATAATACTGTTTATAATACTCAATGTTTATAATACTCTCTGTTTATAATACTCTCTCTGTTTATAATACTGTTTATAATACTCTGTTTATAATACTCTGATTATAATACTCTGTTTATAATACTCTCTGTTTATTTTGCACGCCCAATTTTTCAGTTTTTGATTTGTTAAAAAAGTTTGAAATATCCAATAAATGTCGTTCCACTTCATGATTGTGTCCCACTTGTTGTTGATTCTTCACAAAAAAATACAGTTTTATATCTTTATGTTTGAGGCCTGAAATGTGGCAAAAGGTTGCAAAGTTCAAGGGGGCCGAATACTTTCGCAAGGCACTGTATGTGAAAAACACCTTGAGGATTGATTCTAAACAACGTTTGCCATGTTTCTGTCGATATTATGGAGTTAATTTGGAAAAAAGTTTGGCGTTGTAATGACTGAATTTTTGTTTTTTTTTCTTAGCCAAACGTGATGAACAAAACGGAGCGATTTCTCCTACACAAATAATATTTTTGGAAAAACTGAACATTTGCTATCTAACTGAGAGTCTCCTCATTGAAAACATCCGAAGTTCTTCAAAGGTAAATGATTTTATTTGAATGCTTTTCTTGTTTTTGTGAAAATGTTGCCTGCTGAATGCTAGGCTTAATGCTATGCTAGCTATCAATACTCTTACACAAATGCTTGTGTAGCTATGGTTGAAAAGCATATTTTGAAAATCTGAGATGACAGTGATTGTTAACGAAAGGCTAAGCTTGTGAGCCAATATATTTATTTCATTTCATTTGCGATTTTCATGAATAGTTAACATTGCGTTATGCTAATGAGCTTGAGGCTATGATTACGCTCCCGGATACGGGATTGCTCGACGCAAGAAGTTAATACTCTCTCTGTTAATACTCTCTCTCTCTGTTAATACTCTCTCTCTCTGTTAATACTCTCTCTGTTAATACTCTCTCTCTCTCTCTCTGTTAATACTCTCTCTCTCTGTTAATATTCTCTCTCTCTGTTAATACTCTCTTGCTCTCTGTTAATACTCTCTCTGTTAATACTCTCTCTCTCTCTCTCTCTCTGTGTTAATAACTTATTTGGGACTGGGGGCAGTAATGAGTAGCTTGGATGAATAAGGTGCCCAGAGTAAACTGCCTGCTACTCAGGCCCAGAAGCTAAGATATGCATATTATTAGTAGATTTGGACAGAAAACACTCTGGAGTTTCTAAAACTGTTTGAATGATGTCTGTGAGTATAACAGAACTCATATGGCAGGCAAAAACCTGAGAAAAAATCCAACCAGGAAGTGGAAAATCTGAGATTTGTAGTTTTTCAAGTCATTGCCTATCGAATATACAGGGTCTATGGGGTCATATTGCACTTCCCAAGGCTTCCACTAGATGTCAACAGTCTTTACAGCCTTGTTTGAGGATTCTACTGTGAAGGAGGTGGGAATGAGAGCTGAATGAGTCAGGGGTCTGACAGAGTGACATGAGCTGATCACGCGCGCTCACGTGTTAGCAACCTGCATCTCATTGCATTTCTACAGACAAAGGAATTCTCCGGTTGAAACATTATTGAAGATTTATGATAAAAACATCCTAAAGATTGATTCTATACTTCGTTTGACATGTTTCTACGAACTGTAATATGACTTTTCGTCTGAACTTTCGCCTGGACTTGCCTGCGCCTCGTGAGTTTGGATTGTGTACTAAACGCGCGAACAAAAAGGAGGTATTTGGACATAAATGGACTTTATCGAATAAATCAAACATTTATTGTGGAACTGTGATTCCTGGGAGTGCATTCTGATGAAAATATGAAAATCATCAATGGTAAGTCAATATTTATAATGCTATTTCTGACTTCTGTTGACTCCACAACATGGCGGATATCTGTATGGCTTGTTTTGTTGTCTGAGTGCTGTACTCAGATTATTGCATGGTGTGCTTTTTCGGTAAAGCTTTTTTTTAATCTGACACAGCGGTTGCATTAAAGAGAAGTTTATCTAAAGTTCCATGTATAACACTTGTATTTTCATCAACATTTATGATGAGTATTTCTGTAAATTCATGTGGCTCTCTGCAAAATCACCGGATGTATTGGAAGCAAAACATTACTGAACGTAACGCCCCAATGTAAACTTAGATTTTTGGATATAAATATGAACTTTATCGAACAAAACATACATGTATTGTGTAACATGTAGTCCTATGAGTGTCATCTGATGAAGATCATCAAAGGTTAGTGATTAATTTAATCTCTATTTCTGCTTTTTGTGACTCCTCTCTTTGGCTGGAAAAATGGCTGTGTTTTTCTGTGACTAGGTACTGAACTAACATAATCGTTTGGTGTGCTTCCTTCATAAAGCCTTTTTGCAATCGGACACTGTGGCTGGATTTACAACAAGTTTATCTTTAAAATGGTGTAAAAAACATGTATGTTTGAGGAATTTTAATTATGGGATTTCTGTTGTTTTGAATTTGGCGCCCTGCAATTTCACTGGCTGTTGGCGAGGTGGGACGCTACCGTCCCACATATCCCAGAGAGGTTAATACACACACACTCTCTCTCTCTCTGTGTGAGTCAGAAAAGAGAGAACCACTGCATTCTCTATCCTTCTCCTCAATAAGCTTTGGAATGGTGAAACCATAATACTGACGCCAGTCCATTTCCTCTAAATACATGCAAGGGAAGTGAACGATTGCACAGAATGAACTCCCAGGAGTTCACCTGGCCCTTGGCTGACCCTGTGGGGTGATGAAGTGTTATCTGACAGGTAGACTGCGGGGCAGGAAGGGGTGTATTGAGTTGTTAGGTTCTGCTGCACAGCTTCACTCTCCTGATCAGATCAACAGGAGAGATAGACAACCCACTAACTCCACCCAGAAAAACCCCACAGGGGTAGCTATACACAGCTCTGTTGCCTTCCAAACATCACACACATCTGCTCTATTCACATGCAAATGGTATTGTATTCAACATTTGTAATTTCCACAGACTTGATCTGGCCTACAAGAAATGTCCATTAATTATAATACACATAATAATTCACATTTCCTGTTGCTTCAGGATTATTTTCCTGCTGTGAGAAACAGAGTCCAATTAAGATAGCGCATCTGTACACTCACCCACACTAATGCATGCATGCACACAGGCAAAAGAGCATACATGCACATCACACACTTCTCCCAGAGGTGGATCAGGCTCAGAGTGTGTGGAGCTGTGTGACGGATGTGGCAGCAACGTGTAGCTATTAAACACAGCACTAAGCCTCTTTAAAGACAGAGAGGAGAGGAGAGGAGAGGAGAGGATAGAGGAGAGGAGAGGAGAGGAGAGGAGAGGAGAGGAGAGGAGAGGAGAGGAGAGGAGAGGAGAGGAGATAAGAGAGGAGAGGAGAGTGAGCAAAGCCATGTGCCAGGCAGTCTCTAAATCTTCACAGCAGACTGTAGAAGAGAGAGAGAGGAGAGAGACGAGAAGAGGGAGAGAAGAGGGAAGGAAGGACAGGAGAAAATAGGACAGAGATATGTATAGAGAAGAGGAGAAGGGAGTAGAGAGGACAGAGATATGTAGAGAGAAGAGGAGAAGGAAGTAGAGGACAGAGATATGTAGAGAGAAGAGGAGAAGGAAGTAGAGAGGACAGAGATATGTAGAGAGAAGAGGAGAAGGGAATAGAGAGGACAGAGATATGTAGCGAGAAGAGGAGAATGGTGTAGAGAGAAGAGGAGAATGAAGTAGAGAGGACAGAGATATGTAGAGGGAAGAGGAGAAGGGAGTAGAGGACAGAGATATGTAGAGAGAAGAGGAGAAGGACGTAGAGAGGACAGATATATGTAGAGAGAAGAGGAGAAGGGAGTAGAGAGGACAGAGATATGTAGAAAGAAGGGGAGGGGAAGGCTCCATCTGTGATCCTAGTTCAGGGCTGGTCTGCAGGTGTGTGGGGCCTTTGATTCACCTTCAGACAGGTGTGTGTGTGTGTGCGTGTGCGTGCATAATGCAGTAATAATGTGAATCAGTGAAATTGGACTTCCTGGTGATTAGGATCAAAGTAGCCTGCTGATCAGAATCACTAATCACATGCAGGCACACGTGCGCGCGCACACACACACACACACACACACACACACACACACACACACACACACACCACACACACACACACACACACACACACACACACACTAACAGAATGAGACCCTCCCTTTCTTGGTGTCACTCAGCTATAAGGTTTCATGTAATTCAATGCATCTCTCATCTTTCTTTCACGGACACATCAACTTGAAACAGGCAGCAGACAAAATCAATGCCAACGTATCCTGGCCTTCCTAGAAGTACAGTAGAATGTCAACTATCTGTTTGACTGCAGTAAGACTAGAGGTGAAACTTCAGAGTCTGTAAGTTCATTACAGTAGAGCTCACTGATAGGATCATCTGACCACCTTTGATTTATACCTCCACTTAATACCAGCCCTTAATATAGAGGGAAGGAGAGAGAGGGGGAGAAAGAAAGGGGGAGAAAGAGAGAGAGGGGGGGGGGGAGAAAAAGAGGGGGGAGAAAGAGAGAGAGTGGGGGTGAAAGAGAGGGGGGAGAAAGAGAGAGAGAGGGGGGAGAAAGAGAGGGGGGAGAAAGAGAGAGAGAGAGAAAGAGGGAGAGTGATAGAGGTAGAGAGAGAAAGAGGGAGAGTGATAGAGGTAGAGAGAGAAAGAGGGAGAGAGAAACAAAGAGGGAGAGTAGACAGACCTGGCTCTCAAAAGAAAGGCTATGTGCACACTGCCCACAAAATGAGGTAGAAACTGAGTTGCACTTAGTAACATCCTGCCAAATGTATGACCATATTAGATACACATATTTCCCTCAGATTACACAGACCCACAAAGAATTCACAAACAAATCCAATTTTGATAAACTCACATACCTACTGGGTAAAATACCACAGTGTGCAATCACAGCAGCAAGATATGTGACCTGTTGCCACAACAAAAGGGCAACCAGTGAAGAACAAACACCATTGTAAATACAATTTTATGTTGATGTTTTTATTTTCCCTTTTGTACTTGAACTATTTGCGCATCGTTACAACATCGTTACAACACTGTATATAGACATAACATGACATTTGAAATGTCTCTATTCTTTTGGAACTTTTGTAAGTGTAATGTTTAGTGTTCATTTTTTATTGTTAATTTCACTTTTGTTCATTATCTATTTCATTTGCTTTGGCAATGTAAAGATATGTTTTCCATGCTAGTAAAGCCCTTTGAATTGAATTGAGAGACAGAGACAGAGAGAGAGAGAGAGAGAGAGAGAGAGAGAGAGAGAGAGAGAGAGAGAGAGAAAGAGAGAGAAAGAGAGAGAGAGAGAGAGAGAGAGAGAGAGAGACTGCTGGAGAGATGGAGAAAATAAGAAACACACACAGATACATACAGTGGAAGACCACTGGGCGTCTATAATGGAGTTGCTGCTGGTCAGCGCGCGCAAGATTCACTTTTTGGCTTTGAGATTAGTGAATAACAATCAGGGGGACCCCAGGCCTCCAGACATATCTTGAGGTACTTCATTAGGAGTAACACATTATACTAACAAATGACAAGCAGAATATCTCTAACACATTAGACAATCATTCCTTCATCATTAGAATCAAGATCTGGATGGCTCTAACTAAGAACAACACACAGTACCCCACAGGGTCAGCTCCCACCGTGCCTACGGAGTCTTCACACAGGGATAAAGGGCCACTCAACAGTAGGGATACATTGTTCCTAGACAGTGACCTATGGTCAGTTGTACTTCTTTCTCCCTAAAGTTACATTAAAGCTTTTGGGAAGGTAAGCTGATCCTAGATCTGTGACTATGGGAAAAACTGGCAGTCACCAGTCAGTTGCCGAGCAACAGGTTAACATGACTGCGATTGGAGCTGATAGAGGAAGATGAGAACTTGGCAGGAAGATACAGAAAAAGTTCAGACACGCCCACACAGGTTAAAGCCAATCGAGTTGCTGCATTATCCCCAGACAGATGTAACTATGCTGTGATTCGACGCCTGTCTCCAGGTCACGAAGGACGCTGACAATCAGAATGCGCACGGCCAATGCCAGCCTCTGTTTCAGACTTGCCAACCAAGTGAACGCTTATGTATTCACACAGCACCATGACGCAATCATCTTAGTATGATCAGGCCTATTTAACAGTACAGTGATATTCTGCCTGGCATTCAATCCAACTCGCAATATATTTGTTTACGTATTGTGTTTCGAAACTCCTGCCCACACACACAGACACTTCTTATTCTGATCAACAGGAAGCATATACAGTTGAAGTCGGAAGTTTACATACACCTTAAACAAATACATGTAAACTCAGTTTTTCACATTTCCTGACATTCAATCCTGTAAAAGTTCCCTGTCTTAGGTCAGTTAGGATCACCACTTTATTGTACGAATGTGAAATGTCAGAATAATAGTAGAGAGAATTATTTATTTCAGCTTTTATTTCTTTCATCACATTCACAGTGGGGCAGAAGTTTACATACTCTTAATTAGTATTTGGTAGCATTTCCTTTAAATTGTTTAACTTGGGTAAAATGTTCCGGGTAACCTTCCACAAGCTTCCCACAATAAGTTGGGTGAATTTTGGCCCATTCCTCCTGACAGAGCTGGTGTAACTGAGTCAGGTTTGTAGGCCTCCTTGCTCGCACACACATTTTCAGTTCTGCCCACAAATCTATAGGAATGAAGTCAGGGCTCGATGATGGCCACTCCAATACCTTGACTTTGGTGTCCTTAAGCCATTTTGCCACAACTTTGGAAGTATGCTTGAGGTCATTGTCCATTTGGAAGACACATTTGCGACAGAGCTTTAATTAACTTCCTGACTGATGTCTTGAGATGTTGTTCAATATATCCACATAATTTTCCTACCTCATGATGCCATCTATTTTGTGAAATGCACCAGTCCCTCCTGCAGCAAAGCACCCCCACAACATGATGCTGCCACCCCCGTGCTTCACGGTTAGGATGGTGTTCTTCGGCTTGCAAGCCTCCCCCGTTTTCCTCCAAACATAACGATGGTCATTATGGCCAAACAGTTCTATTTTTGACCAGAGGACATTTCTCCAAAAAGTACGATCTTTGTCCCCATGTGCAGTTGCAAACCGTAGTCTGGCTTTTTTATGGCGGTTTTGGAGCAGTGGCTTCTTCCTTGCTGAGCGGCCTTTCAGGTTATGTCGATATAGGACTTGTTTTACTGTGGATATAGATACTTTTGTACCTGTTTCCTCCAGATTCTTTACAAGGTCCTTTGCTGCTGTTCTGGGATTGATTTGCACTTTTTGCACTAAAGTACCTTCATCTCTAGGAGACAGAACGCGTCTCCTTCCTGAACGGAAGTGTGGTCCCATGGTGTTTATACTTGTGTACTATTGTTTGTACAGATGAATGTGGTACCTTCAGGCATTTGGAATTTGCTCCCAAGGATGAATTAGACTTGTGGAGGTCTACATTTTTTTCTGAGGTCTTGGCTGATTCCTTTTCATTTTCCCATGATGTCAAGCAAAGAGGCACTGAGTTTGAAGGTAGGCCTTGAAATACATCCACAGGTACACCTCCAATTGACTCAAATGATGTCCATTAGCCTATCAGAAGCTTCTAAAGCCATGACATCATTTTCTGGAATTTTCCAAGCTGTTTAAAGGCACAGTCAATTTAGTGTATGTAAACTTCTGACCCAATGGAATTGTGGTACAATTAATTTTAAGTGAAACAATCTGTCTGTAAACAATTGTTGGAAAAATGACTCGTGTCATGCACAAAGTAGATATCCTAACCGACTTGCTAAAACTATAGTTTGTTAACAAGAAATTTGTGGTTGAAAAACGAGTTCTAATGACTCCCACCTAAATGTATGTAAACTTCCCACTTCAACTGTACCTGTGAAAGGAGTCTACCTCTTTGTCTACCTCTTTGCAGTAGTAAGTTTTACAGAAACCCGAACCATTCCATGATTTTATTTAACCATTCAAAACGAGCTACTGCATTGCTGGTTTGATTGAATTGAACACAAACTCAAGAGACTAGAAAAGATCCCCTGCTCCTGTTGTTGGGGATGACATTGAGGAGTCTCTGCATGGTAATAATGTGAATGTGTTGTTAGAGGGGAGGGTCTGGAGAGGAGCAGCTCTGTGGTCGTAAAGATAAGAGCATGAGCGCAACAGGTTTATGACTGTCCTCTCAAAAAGCTAACCAATAACAGTCTATTTTCAATTTCACTTGGCAAGTCAGTTAAGAAAAAAATTATTATTTACAATGACGGCCTACCCTGGCCAAAGCCTAACCCATGACGATGCTGGGCGAAATGTGCAACGCCCTATGGGACTCCCAATCACAGCCGGTTGTGATACAGCCTGGACTCATAGCAGGGTGTGTAGTGACACCTCTAGCACTGAGATGCAGTGCCTTAGGTCGCTGTGCCACTCGGGAGCCCCTAGTCTAACTGTATAGTATTGCTGTTTCCCTCAATTATGTTTCCCTCTTAAGCTTATTTGAGAATGTGAACACCGTATATGATCTCGTCTCCTTTCCTTCAAATAATTACCCATAATTCACAGCAGTCACTTCCTCTGAGTCCTCAGAGGGCTGTCTGGCAATGCATGCTGGGATATGAACACATGATGACATGGCATCATCTTGGGGACAGCATGTCTCGCTGTTAGAATCCGCATCACAAGTATGTGTGTGTGTGGGTAGAAGTGTGTGTGCACTGCATATGTGTCACACACTCGCGACGGGAGCCCACCACTCTGATCGTTACTAATTAAACGCTAATGCTAATTCGGTCACTCGCTGTGACCCAAACCGGACTAAGACCTATCGCTAGTCAGACGGCACGCCGCGAGGCCTGGATTAAAATGGCCGCCGGGTGCCACAAAGCATCCTGACGCCTGCAGAGACAGAGACATCTCAACCTGTTTCTCTCCTCTTATCTTATCTCCTCTGTCTTTCATCCCTCTCTTCTCACCTCTCTCTTTTCAATATTCCTCTATATTTGTACACTTCTCTTTCATATCCCTTTCTTCCTCTCTCACTCCTCTCTTTTCATACTCCTCTTTCTGTTTTATCTTATATCCTCATCACTCCTTCTCTCTCTACATTTGTCTCTCAAACTCTCATATCGCTCATTCAACCCTCTCTTTCCTTCATTCTCTCTCTTTATACTGTATCTCCTCCTCCCCCATTTCTCTCTCCTCCTCTCCGTCTCTCCCCTCTTCCTCCCCATCTCTATCCCTCCTCTTCCTCTTTCTCTCTCCCTCCTCCTCCCCATGTCTTTCCCTCCTTCTCCCCATCACTCCTCCTCCTCTCTACCTCCTCCCCATCTCTCTCCCTCCTATGCCTCCTCCCTCTTCTCCCTCCTTCTCCTCATCTATCCTCCTCCTCTCTCCCTCCTCCACCCCATCTCTCTCCCTCCTCCTCCCTCTTCTCTCTCCCTAATCTCCCTCCACCTGATATTCTAAAACGGACCTGTGCTTCTCTATCTTCAGGCGTATTCACCAGTGTTTCTCCATCTTCAGGCGTATTCACCAGTGTTTTCTCCATCTTCAGGCGTATTCACCAGTGTTTTCTCCATCTTCAGGCATATTCACCAGTGTTTTCTCCATCTTCAGGCGTATTCACCAGTGTTTCTCCATCTTCAGGCGTATTCACCAGTGTTTTCTCCATCTTCAGGCGTATTCACCAGTGTTTCTCCATCTTCAGGCGTATTCACCAGTGTTTCTCCATCTTCAGGCGTATTCACCAGTGTTTCTCCATCTTCAGGCGTATTCACCAGTGTTTCTCCATCTTCAGGCGTATTCACCAGTGTTTCTCCATCTTCAGGCGTATTCACCAGTGTTTCTCCATCTTCAGGCGTATTCACCAGTGTTTTCTCCATCTTCAGGCGTATTCACCAGTGTTTCTCCATCTTCAGGCGTATTCACCAGTGTTTCTCCATCTTCAGGCGTATTCACCAGTGTTTCTCCATCTTCAGGCGTATTCACCAGTGTTTCTCCATCTTCAGGCGTATTCACCAGTGTTTCTCCATCTTCAGGCGTATTCACCAGTGTTTCTCCATCTTCAGGCGTATTCACCAGTGTTTCTCCATCTTCAGGCGTATTCACCAGTGTTTCTCCATCTTCAGGCGTATTCACCAGTGTTTTCTCCATCTTCCGGCGTATTCACCAGTGTTTCTCCATCTTCCGGCGTATTCACCAGTGTTTCTCCATCTTCAGGCGTATTCACCAGTGTTTTCTCCATCTTCAGGCGTATTCACCAGTGTTTCTCCATCTTCAGGCGTATTCACCAGTGTTTCTCCATCTTCAGGCGTATTCACCAGTGTTTCTCCATCTTCCGGCATATTCACCAGTGTTTCTCCATCTTCAGGCGTATTCACCAGTGTTTCTCCATCTTCCGGCGTATTCACCAGTGTTTCTCCATCTTCAGGCGTATTCACCAGTGTTTCTCCATCTTCAGGCGTATTCACCAGTGTTTCTCCATCTTCAGGCGTATTCACCAGTGTTTCTCCATCTTCAGGCGTATTCACCAGTGTTTCTCCATCTTCCGGCATATTCACCAGTGTTTCTCCATCTTCAGGCGTATTCACCAGTGTTTCTCCATCTTCCGGCGTATTCACCAGTGTTTCTCCATCTTCAGGCGTATTCACCAGTGTTTCTCCATCTTCAGGCGTATTCACCAGTGTTTCTCCATCTTCAGGCGTATTCACCAGTGTTTCTCCATCTTCAGGCGTGTTCAACCGTGTTTCTTCAAAAACATGGCCGCCAATAAAGTAAGAAGGAACAGTAGGCGGAGCCAAACTTTCAGCCCCCTCTTTGCTCTCACATCCATTACAGAGATTAAGCCTCAGATAAATTCACTTTACTGTCTACCCGGCCATTGATTCTGGAAACCGTGTATCTTACGGTCTGATTTTACAAGTCTATTAACACTGCAATCTGCCAGTCAGAAACGAGTCCCATGGGAGCATTATGAGGGCCAGGAGATGAGCCCTCGGAGGGAAAGAGGAATCACTTACAAAGGCAGAGTGGAATGTTTCAGTTGGAGGACCTTTACCCATATACACTGAAGGCCAGTTTTGCGTATGAATAAAAGCAAAGCAAACTATCTCAATCAATCTCTTAACACATAGGGTGTAGTGTTGCAACATTATGGTAACTTTCCCACATTTCCTATAGGTTAGCCTGGAATCCTGGTTACACGATTCCTGATTTCCTGCTTCCTGTCTCCAGAATTTTGCAAACCTAACAGGGCATTGTTTTGTGGTGGAAGCCCAGTTACAAACTGATTGACAAAACACAGTACAGATTTGTTGTGATAGCATCATGTTGGTGTGTGTAGTGTACTTACGATGATGAGGAAGATGAAGTAGATGAAGTTGTAGAAGGAGTGAGCATCCATTACATAGTACATGATCTCTACCCAGCCTTCCAGGGTGATCACCTGGAGACAGATACACAACCAGCTGAGGGTTTGTGTGTGTGTGTGTGTGTGTGTGTGTGTGTGTGTACGCTTGTAGGTGTGCATGCATTATTGTGTGTGTGTGTCCTCCCAACACCCTCAACCCCTTCCCTCTCCATCTCCATCCCCTCCTCCCCTCTCCTCTCCCATCCCCTCTCCCTCCCCATCCACTCGCCTCTCGCCATCCACTCTCCCCATCCACTCCCCTCATCCACTCCCCTCTCCCCACCTCCCCTCCCTCATCCCCTCCCTTCCCCCATCCCCTCCCCCTTCCCTCCTCCCCCCCCCCCTCCCCTCTCCCATCCCCTCCCCTCTCCCCTCTCCCCTCTCTTCCATCCCCTCCCCTCTCTCCCTTCCCCTCTAATCACCCATCTCCTCTCCTCTCCTCTCCTCCCCTCCTCTCCTCTCCTCTTTTCTCTCCCCTCCCCTCTTCTCTCTCCTCTCCTCTCCTCTCCTCTCCCCTCCTCTCCCCTCTCCCATCCCCTCTTCTCTCCCCTCCCCTCCCCTCCCCTCTCCCCTCTCCCCTCCCCTCTCCTCTCCCCTCTCCTCTCCTCCCCATCCCCCACCTCTCCTCTCCTCCCCATCTCCTCTCCACTCCACTCCTCTCCTCTCCTCATCTCTTACCTGGAAGATAACAATCCAGGCGTATACGATGTTATCGAAGTTGATCGCCCCCTTATGTGGATTGTTATGTCCAGTATGGCATCTAGTATAGTACTGGTTCCAGTTGATACAGAGACCCACTGCACTGGCTGAACTGTTGACTAGTGGTTCAGGGATGAGCCCCAGGGACTGGCGGTGGTAGGCATCCTCCCTGTCCAGACAGCAGGTCCTTCCCCCCTCCCTCCGGGCCGGGACGTCACCACACGACATGATCCCGTTATCCTGGGCCAGAGAGCAGATGAAGGGGCGCTCGTCATCCTCCTCCGGCTGGTAGTAAGGGGCGGGTAGGGTCAGACCTGACGAACTGGGAGGGTGAAGAGAGAGAGAAAGAGTGTGTTATAAACATGCATGTGTGATCACACACACACGTAAGCACACAAAGATGTATGCGCACACACATGCAGGCTGCACACACACACACATTAACACGCCACAGGCACGCATACACACATACACACACTTACCCAATTCCAAACTCCTCATGTATTTTGACTATTTATATCACAGGATACTAGCAGAAACAGGAAGTAGGCGGAGCAGAAGTGCGTAGGGATCATTTACTCACTTGGGCAGAATCTGCCACAAACACAACTCTTGGAGTATCATATTACTCCCCACCAGAGGTTTTAAACATGCCATTCACACACCTCTGCAATCTTAGTGCCAGGGCAGGTGATTTTAATTTTGTATTTTGTACAAATATCAAACCAGACTTTAAATGATTATAATCAGTTGAAGTGGAACTAGTCATTTCCATTTTATATGTGTGTCCTGTTTCCTCTATATAGGAGCAGACTGACTATTC
>NC_048576.1:85541080-85701080 GCF_013265735.2 Oncorhynchus mykiss | reverse complement strand
TATTATTTACCACCATTTTATATTATTATTTGCTATCATTTACAATTTTGTTACAATGTATATTGTATACATTGTTGCTTTGGCAATATTGACACAATGTTTTTCATGCCAATAAAGCAGCTTGAATTTGAATTTGAATTTGATGTGTGCAGTCTGTCGATGTAGCTTGGTTGAAGGAGAAAAAAATCAGGGGAGAGAGGTGAAAAGAAAGGGAGGGAAGAAAGAGAATGACAAGGAAAGGTAATACAAGAAGGGAGATGAAAGGGAGGGAGAGTGAGAAAGGAGAGGAAAATAAAGGGAGAGAGAGTGAGAAAGGAGAGGAAGATAAAGGGAGGGAGAGTGAGAAAGGAGAGGAAGATAAAGGGAGGGAGAGTGAGAAAGGAGAGGGAGATAAAGGGAGGGAGAGTGAGAAAGGAGAGGAAAATAAAGGGAGAGAGAGTGAGAAAGGAGAGGAAGATAAAGGGAGGGAGAGTGAGAAAGGAGAGGAAGATAAAGGGAGGGAGAGTGAGAAAGGAGAGGAAAATAAAGGGAGAGAGAGTGAGAAAGGAGAGGAAGATAAAGGGAGGGAGAGTGAGAAAAGAGAGGAAAATAAAGGGAGGGAGAGTGAGAAAGGAGAGGAAAATAAAGGGAGGGAGAGTGAGAAAGGAGAGGAAGATAAAGGGAGAGAGAGTGAGAAAGGAGAGGAAGATAAAGGGAGGGAGAGTGAGAAAGGAGAGGAAGATAAAGGGAGGGAGAGTGAGAAAGGAGAGGAAAATAAAGGGAGAGAGAGTGAGAAAGGAGAGGAAGATAAAGGGAGGGAGAGTGAGAAAAGAGAGGAAAATAAAGGGAGGGAGAGTGAGAAAGGAGAGGAAAATAAAGGGAGGGAGAGTGAGAAAGGAGAGGAAGATAAAGGGAGGGAGAGTGAGAAAGGAGAGGAAGATAAAGGGAGGGAAAAAAGAAGAAGAGAGGTGGAGAGAGAGGGCAACGACAGTAGAGGAAGAGGAGAGAGATGTAGATAAACCAGGAGAGGTGTGCTGTCCTCCCCTGTAACATTCAGCTACTCCAGCTAATCACCCCCCATTGCAACCTCTCATCTCACCATTAGCATACTCCCTGGCTAATACACAAGGGTCCTTCAATTAAGCATCCAACCACTCTGGCTAACCCTTAGCATTAGTTAATACTATCCTTGAGCTGAGCTTCCTGCTACACAAGCTAAAGCTCCCATCTGAAAGCTGCCATGGACAATTAACTAATTAAAGAGATAATTAAAGAACGGCATCTTAAGCACTTACATATTCTAAACATATAGTACAAATTCCATATATATATATATATATACAGAACCAGTCAAGAGTTTTGACACACCTACTCATTCCAGGGTTTTTCTTTATTTTGACTATTTTCTACATAGCAGAATAATAGTGAAAACATAAAAACTATGAAATAACAATAATATGGAATCATATAGTAACCAAAAAAGTGTTAAACAAGTCTAAATATATTTTATATTTGAGATTCTTCAAAAAAGCCACCCTTTACCTTGATGACAGATTTGCACACTCTTAGCAGTGCTTAAAGTGTGCACCATTTATGCAAAAGGTGTTTAACGTTAGTAAGACATGGCTATATTGTTTCAGCATTATCTTACACCTTTCTGAAAGGTGACTTCCAACTAGGAGTGTTAACGGGTTAACTGAGGGACAGAGTCAGCCACGTAGGACTTGCCTAGTGTCACGCCCTGACCTTAGAGAGACGTTTTATTTCTCTATTTGGTTAGGTCAGGGTGTGATTTGGGGTGGGCATTCTATGTTCTATTTCTTTATTTTTGGCCGAGTAAGGTTCCCAATCAGAGGCACCTGTCTATCGTTGTCTCTGATTGGGGATCATACTTAGGCAGCCTTTTTTCCCACTTTCTGTTGTGGTATCTTGTCTTTGGTTGTTGAATGGGTTTGCACCCCTAGCTTTACGTTCGTTGAGTTGTTTATTGTTTTTATTAAAATGTAAAAAATTAAAAGAACATTATGCCTACCACCCTGCACCTTGGTCTCATTCTAACGACGAACGTTACACCTAGTTAAATGTTTAATTTTTTTTTATTTTAAATTGGACATTGGTCCTCTTTCTCTCTGGCCAATGATTAATACAAGCTGAGGTCAGCATAGAGAGAACACACACTCTGGAAGGAGACACTGTCAGGAACACAGACACCCCTCTGAATCAGATTATACCTCAGCAGGAGAGCACACACACACAGACACACACACACACAGACACACAGACACAGACACACACACACACACACACACACACACACACACACACACACACACACACGTACAGACACACTCACTCACTGACTTCACTCACATACAGTGCCATTCTGTCATTGACAAGGTTAGGGTGGGCATTCACGTGACATCTCGGTCATGAATATGGAGAGGTGACTGGGAATTTAATCACGTACAGCTACTGACTGGGAGGAGGTAGTCTTGTTGAGAATAAATTACACCACAATCAAATTAACGAATGCACGCACGCACACACACACACACACACACACACACACACACACACACACACACACACACCGTCACTCACAGGGTGAAGTTTTCTTCGAGGTAGCATCGGTTCCTCAGTAATCCCGCCCACAGCTGCACTCCGATGATGCCAAAGATGAAGAAGACGAAGAAACAAAGCAGGAGGACGTTTCCCAGCATGGGCAGTGTGTCCAGGAGGAGATTCACCAGGATACGCATACCTGAAACATACACACATACATTATAATACACAAACACACACACACATGCATTATAATACACACACACATGCATTTTAATACACACACACACACATGCATTATAATACACACACACACACATGCATTATAATACACACACACATGCATTATAATACACACACACATGCATTATAATACACACACAAACATGCATTATAATACACACACACACACATGCATTATAATACACACACACATGCATTATAATACACACACACATGCATTAACATACACACACATATGAATTATAATACACACACACATGCATTATAATACACACATGCATTATAATACAAACACACACACATTATAATACAAACACACACACATGCATTATAATACACACACACATGCATTATAATATACACACACACACACACACACACATTATAATACACACATACATGCATTATAATACACACACACACATACATTATAATACACATACACACATGCATTATAATACACACACACGTGCGTTATAATACACACACACACATGCATTATAATACACATACACACATGCATTATAATACACACACACATGCGTTATAATACACAAACACACACACATGCATTATAATACACACACACACATGCATTATAATACACAAACACACACACATGCATTATAATACACAAACACACACACACATGCATTATAAATGAGAATATTGTTGAGTAGAAACAGCAGGACACACATACTGTATCTAAAACACACAGACAGACACAAAACATATGGACACAGAACACAGGACATCCCGGCTTCCAAAAGTAGCATAGACATGTTTCTGTCCATATAGGTGGATGGTGGACCAGTCACATATCCCATATCCCCAAGTGATGGCATTATGACACACGAGAGGCTACCGTTGGACCTGACCCACGTTGATTACATAATGAAACATGATTAGTACATGAGCAGATGGGGCAGATATGTCCCGTGATGATGACATAAAGACAGCTGATGGAAGAGTAGTGGCGACTGGCAGAGTTCTCTGAAGGACTGACACCAGAAACCACTGAAGCACCACTCAGAGAGATTCACTGACAGGTGTGTGTGTGTGTATGTGTGTGTGTGTGTGTGTGTGTGTGTGTGTGTGTGTGTGTGTGTGTGTGTGTGTGTGTGTGTGTGTGTGTGTGTGTGTACGCACGTGTTTGTCATGCTGTGTTTCATGAGAAGAGACACCACATGCGGTTAATACAACCCAGGTACAACAGTGAGGTCGAGGAGAGAGAAAAAGAGAGGGGAAGAGGAAGAGGAAGAAAGAGGGAGAGGCAGATACATACCTATAGATGAACTAATGTATGTGTACCTATAGTGGAACTAATGAATGTATAACTATAGAGGAACTAATATATGTCTACCTATAGTGGAACTACTGTATGTCTATCAAAAGCATTGACTTTTGCATGTAAAAAAACATAATCCTACTCAGGACCACACGTCCTCAATAACACCACTTCAACGTGGGCTTTGAACGGGGCAAACTGACTACATACATGGTATTACTGGCTACATACATGGTGTTACTGGCTACATACAGGGTTAAACTGACTACATACATGGTGTAACTGGCTACATACAGGGTTATACTGACTACATACATGGTGTTACTGGCTACATACAGGGTTAAACTGACTACATACATGGTGTTACTGGCTGCATACAGGGTTAAACTGACTACATACATGGTGTTACTGGCTACATACATGGTTAAACTGACTACATACATGGTGTTACTGGCTGCATACAGGGTTAAACTGACTACATACAGGGTTATACTGACTACATACATGGTGTTACTGGCTACATACAGGGTTATACTGACTACATACATGGTGTTACTGGCTACATACAGGGTTATACTGACTACATACATGGTGTTACTGGCTACATACAGGGTTATACTGGCTACATACATGGTGTTACTGGCTACATACAGCGTGTTACTGGCTACATACAGGGTGTTACTGGCTACATAAAGGGTGTTACTGGCTACATACAGGGTGTTACTGGCTACATACAGGGTGTTGCTGGCTACATAAAGGGTGTTACTGGCTACATACAGGGTGTTATAGCCCAGAAATTGAGAAAAGGAAGGAGGGGGTGTCAACTGGAGAGAGAGAGAGAGAGAGAGAGAGAGGGAGAGAGAGAGACTACACTATTATGCATCTTCTAGGAAGGGTACAAATTGGGTCTCACGGGGGTCAATCTCAGCTGATGTGTTTATTAACTTGGTCAAAATGACCTCATGTCAAGCAATTGCTTTATGTCTATTGTATCTCACCCCTATCTGGTCTAATGCAGGGAGTTGTGGACATACTCATCAGTTATCCATTCCCCTGAGTGCAACCATATGTTTATACTACACAGTGAGCACTCACACACACACACACACACACACACACACACACACACACACACACACACACACACACACACACACACACAGCATGTATGTGTACATGTGTGTGTGTGTCCCAGCATGTGTATTAGTGCGTTTGTTTACACATGTGCACCAGTCACCAGTCTGCCTATATCAGTTCCCCAAACATGACATCACTATCAGTATCACCCCTCCCTACAACTTCCTATCAGCTGGCGGAGCGAGGCAATGACATGCACTAATTCAATTACCATTCATATTTAATGAGTTACCCCGGTGGCAACACCCACTGAAACATTGATAAGGGAGCAGAGTCTTCAACGCTTCAGAATGGGAATGGGAATTAGAATGGGAATTATCGTCAGCACTCAAGGAAAACTGTTTTCCCAGGTAATTAGTGCTAGGATTAATCTGTGTGTGTGTAATGGACCAGACGAGAGAGTAATGTCTTCACTAATTCTCATCACAGAGAGAGGCGAGTTGGAGGTGTGTGTGTGTGTGTGGTGTGTGTGTGTTTTATGTGTTTATAAATACTGGTTTCTCTACCCGCCAATAATTCTCATTAGAGACAGACTGTGCCATAGAACACCTGCACTCACTTAATGTACCTGCAGACAGATGACTCCAGCACACCTCTCTGTGTCTCTCGGTTTCCACACCACTAGTCCATTAGCGTTAGCAATGATCTGTGTTTCTTTGCCATTAGCTTAGCCCATTAGGCTGTTAGCTCTGGGGGAAAGGAAAGGAAACAAGTAAAGGATGCAAGGATAAGGATTACAGCTGTTTGGAACATGTCCTGTTTGACTGTGTTTCAGTACACTGTCTCACTTACAGCTTACATCATGCATATCAGTGTTAGCCGCTATTAGTCAGTTAGCTCTAGTAAAGAGGAGATCAGGAAATGCTACCTGAGTCTGACTGATACCACTATCTGTGTGTTATTCACTGTTAGCCACTGTTAGCATTAGCGGATAAATGCTATCACTTTCACTGACTGGAAGTGAGTGGAGAGATTAGCTGACCTTCGCTTGATCGGGCTAATTGGTGCTTACGATGATTAGAAGCTGTCTGAGGTAAGGGGAAAATCAATAGGTGTTTACAATTTTGTCTGAGAACAGAGTTGTATTTGAGAGGGATGGGGTTGGGTCAGAGAGAGAACAGTGATCTACATTACAGGAGGATATGTAAATCTGTAAGGGACTCTGTTGTAGTAGAGGGCATCTGATAGGAGTTGGGCTGCTCAGATCAAACAGCACTGTCCTGGGGTTATGCAGTCAGAACAGAGTAGAGGATCACAGCAAAGTCAAAGGACATATACAATGACTGTACTGATTGAATGGAGAAAACATTAGGAACACCTTCCTAATATTGAGTTGCACCCCAGCTTTTGCCCTCAGAACAGGCTCAATTTTTTGGGGCATGGACTCTACAAGATGTTGAAAGTGTTCCACAGGGATGCTGGCCCATGTTGACTCCAATGCTTCCCACAGTTGTGTCAAGTTGGCTGGATGTCCTTTGGATGGTGGACCATTCTTGATACACACGGGAAACTGTTGAATGTGAAAAACCCAGCAGCGTTGCAGTTATTGACACAAACCGGTGTGCCTGGCACCTACTATCATATCCTGTTCAAATGCACTTAAATCTTTTGTCTTGCCCATTCACTCTCTGAATGGAGCACATACACAATCCATGTCTCAATTGTCTCAAGGCCAAGATCCTTATTTAACCTGTCTCCTCCCTTTCATCTATACTGATTGAAGCGGATTGAACAAGTTACATCAATAAGGGATCATAGCTTTCACCTGGATTCACCTGGTCAGTCTATGTCATGGAAAGAGTGGACGTTCCTAATGTTTTGTACACTCAGTGTAGACATCACACGCAAACAAACAAACGGACAGACAGACAGACAGAAAGACAGACAGACAGACAGACAGACAGAAAGTGACAGACAGACAGACAGAAAGTGACAGACAGACAGACAGACAGACAGACAGACAGACAGACAGACAGACAGACAGTGACAGACACAAACAGACAGACAGACAGAAAGTGACAGACACAAACAGACAGAGAGACAAACAGAGATAAACAAGACAGAGAGAGAGAGCGAGAGACAGACAGAAAGAGACAGACTGAGAGAGACAGAAAGCGAGAGGGAGCGAGAGAGAGAGAGAGAGAGAGAGAGAAAGAGAGACCGCGAGACAGAACTCACTGGGTACTCTGTTGATGGCTTTGAGGGGTCTGAGGACCCTGACTGTCCTAATGGCTGAGAGGTTGATGTTCTGCAGGTCCAACGAGTACTCCACCATCCTACAAAGAGAGGAACACACATAGGAGTCAAGGAACTGTGTGTGTGTATATGTGTGCGTGTGTGTGTGTGTGAGAGAGAGAGAGCATTTACTGTACATATGACTCACTGACACATTCTCAGTTCCCATTTGTTCTACAGAATCTCATTTTAAATCCATCCATATACAACAAGGCCCAAGAGGGCTCTTTCCCTCAGGCAAGATCTCTGAGTGCCTTTCCAATCCGTCTACAGGTCACATCCCAGTTTCAGGATATAAGCCTGCCACAACACTGCACCAAAGCAACTGTGGGGTTAACTCGTGGGTTAACTCATGAACTGCTGGGTTAACCCATGATCCGAAATGGCTGATATGAGTGCAAATACGGTTTTCCCATTTATAATGTGCTCACATCAGAGCGATTGTTTATTCTCATTCAGACAGTAAGGTATTGTCTCAGAGTATCTTTGAAGCAGAGGGAAGGAAGGGGAGAGGGGAGAGAGCTATGAATTATTATATCATTTTAATTCAATAGTACAATTATGGGAGCATCTTTGCAGTACCCACAGTATCAACAGATGAAAAGGAGAGAAAGAGTGTAAGGGAGAGGCGGAGAAGCATAGAAAGAGATACCTACAGCTCATCTCTTGGCAGTAATACTGTAGATTACTTTATCACTGGCCTCAACCCAGAGTCTCTCAGAGTGTTCACAGTCAGCCCACTAACACCCCTATCAGATCACAGAAAGATCACAGTCTACCTGGACAGAGCAATAGTAAATAATGAGGCATCGAAGCCAAGGGACCTGCACAATATTAAGAAATGCTATAGATGGAAGGAAAGTAGTGTAAAAAATTACCAAAAACAATTAGGTAACAACAAATTCAATCCATTTCAAACAACTTCCTGGACAAAACATGTCACTGTAAAAGTGATGTTGTAAACTTGGCAGTAGAAATGTCAAGCAGACAACCTAAGAAAATGAACAACAATGACAAATGGTTTGATGAAGAATGCTAAAACCTAAGAAAGAAATTGAGAAGTCTACACCTTCACTATGGTGAATCACTAAAACAATACAGAAATACACTACAGAAAAAGAAGGAACAGCTGGTCAGTAATCAGATCAATGTAATTGAAGAATCCATAGACTCTAACCACTTCTGGGAAAATTTGAACACACTAAACCAACAACAACACAAAGAGTTATCTATCCAAAACGGAGATGTATGGATAAACCACTTTACTAATGTTTTTGTTCCTATAAGAAATAACAAACAGCAATAACACATACTTGATCAATTACAAATCTTATAATAAGCTATTAAAGATTCTCCAATTACATTGAATGAACTACAGGACAAAATACAAACCCTCCAACTCAAAAAGACCTCTGGTTTTGATGGTATCCTACATGAAATGATAAAATATAAAATAAACTCTTTAACATCATTCTCATCTCTGGCATCTTCCCCAATATTTGGAACCAAGGACTGATCACCCCAATCCACAAAAGTGGAGACAAATTTGACCCCAATAACTACCGTGGGATATGCGTTAACAGCAACCTTGGGACAATCCTCTGCATTATCATTAACAGCAGACTTGTACATTTCCTCAGTGAAAACAATGTACTGAGCAAATGTCAAATTGGCTTTTTACCATATTACCGTACGACAGACCACGCATTCACCCTGCACACCATAATTGACAAACAAACTAACAAAAACAAGGGCAAAGTCTTCTCATGCTTTGTTGACTTAAAAAAAGCTTTTGACTCAATTTATCATGAGGGTCTGCTATACAAATTGATGGAAAGTGGTGTTGGGGGAAAAAACATGTGACATTATAAAGTCCATATGCACAAGCAACACGTGTTTGGTTAAAATGGGCAAAAACACAGATTTCTTTCCACAGGCCTGTGGGGTGAGACAGGGGTGCAGCTTAAGCCCCACCCTCTTCAACATGTATATATAAACAAATTGGCAAGGGCACTAGAACAGTCTGCAGCACCAGGCCTCACCCTACTAGAATCTGAAGTCAAATGTCTACTGTTTGCTGATGATCTGGTGCTTCTGTCCCCAACCAAGTAGGGCTTACAGCAGCACCTAGATCTTCTGCACAGATTCTGTCAGACCTGGGCCCTGACAGTGAATCTCAGAAAAACAAAATAATGGCGTTCCAAAAAAGGTCCAGTCCCCAGGAACACAAATACAAATTCCATCTAGACACCGTTGCCCTAGACCACACAAAAAACGATACATACCTCGGCCTAAACATCAGCGCCACAGGTAACTTCCACAAAGCTGTGAACGATCTGAGAAACAAGGCAAGATGGGGCCTTCTATGCCATCAAAAGGAACATAACATTTGACATACCAATTAGGATCAGGCAAAAAATACTTGAATCAGTTACAGAACCCATTGCCCTTTATGGTTGTGAAGTCTGGGGTCTGCTCACCAACCAAGAATTCACAAAATAGGACAAACACCAAATTAAGACTCTGCATGCAGCATTGTGCAAAAATACCCTCCGTGTAAAACAGCAAATAATATATGCAGAGCAGAATTAGTCCGATACCCGCTAATTATCAAAATCCAGAAAAGAGACGTTAAATTCGACAACAACCTAAAAGGAAGCGTTTCCTAAACCTTCCATAACAAAGCCATCACCTACAGAGAGATGAACCCTGGAGAAGAGTCCCCTAAGCAAGCTGGTAAGGGGCTCTATTCACAAACACAAACACAAACACACCCCACAGATCCCCTGGACAGCAATACAATTAGACCCAACCAAATCATGAGAAAACAAAAAGATAATTACTTGACTATTGGAAAGAATTATCAAAAATTCAAAGCAAACTAGAATGATATTTGGCCGAATACCTGACCACTGTGACTGACCCAAAATTAAGGAAAGCTTTGACTATGTACAGACTCATTGAGCATAGCCTTGTTATTGAGAAAGGTCGCCGTAGGTGAGAGAAGACAGGATATGTGCACACTGTGTCACGTTCTGACCTTTATTTCCTTTGTTTTGTATTTATTTAGTATGGTCAGGGCGTGAGTTGGGTGGGCAGTCTATGTTTGTTTTTCTAGGTTTTGGGTATTTCTATGTTTCGGCCTAGTATGGTTCTCAATCAGAGGCAGGTGTCATTAGTTGTCTCTGATTGAGAATCATACTTAGGTAGCCTGGGTTTCACTGTGTGTTTGTGGGTGATTGTTCCTGTCTCTGTGTTTTGCACCAGATAGGACTGTTTTAGGTTTTCGCACGTTTGTTGTTTTGTTAGTTTATTTGTGTACAGTTTCTTTATTAAAGTACAATGAATAACAACCACGCTGCATTTTGGTCCGCCTCTACTTCACCTAAAGAAAACCGTTACACACTGCCCACAAAATGAGGTGGAAAATGAGCTGCATTTCCTAACCTCCTGCCAAATGTATGACCATATTTGATACACATACAGTTGAAGTCGGAAGTTTACATACACCTTAGCCAAATACATTTAAACTCAGTTTTTCACAATTCCTGACATTTAATTCCAGTAAACAATCACTGCCTTAGGTCAGTTAGGATCACCACTTTATTTTAAGAATGCGAAATGTCCGAAAAATAATCAAGAGAATGATTTATTTCAGCTTTTATTTCTTTCATCACATTCCCAGTGGGTCAGAAGTTGACATACACTCAATTAGTATTTGGTAGCATTGCATTTAAATTGTTTAACTTGGGTCAAACGTTTTGGGTAGGATTGCACAAACTTCCCATAATAAGTTGGGTGAATTTTGGCCCATTCCTCCTGACAGAGCTGGTGTAACTGAGTCAGGTTTGTAGGCCTCCTTACTCGCACACACTTTTTCAGTTCTGCCCACACATTTTCTATAGGATTGAGGTCAGGTTTTGTGATGGCCACTCCAATACCTTGACTTTGTTGTCCTTAAGCCATTTTGCCACAACTTTGGAAGTATGCTTGGGGTCATTGTCCATTTGGAAGACCCATTTGCAACCAAGCTTCAACTTCCTGACTGATGTCTTGAGATGTTGCTTCAATATATCCACATAATTTCCCTCCCTTATGATACCATCTATTTTGTGAAGTGCACCAGCAAGTGCACTTGCAGCAAAGCACCCCCACAACATGATGCTGCCACCCTCGTGCTTCATAGCTGGGATGGTGTTCTTCGGCTTGCAAGCCTCCCCCTTTTTCCTCCAAACATAGCGATGGTCATTATGGCCAAACAGTTCTATTTTTGTTTAATCAGACCAGAGGACATTTCTCCAAAAGTACTATCTTTGTCCTCATATGCAGTTGCAAACTGTAGTTTGGCTTTTTTTATGGCGGTTTTGGAGCAGTGGCTTCTTCCTTGCTGGGTTATGTTGATATAGGACTCGTTTTACTGTGGATACAGATACTTTTGTACCTGTTTCCTCCAGCATCTTCACAAGGTCCTTTGCTGTTGTTCTGGGATTGATTTGCACTTTTTGCACCAAAGTACATTCATCTCTAGGAGACAGAATGTGTCTCCTTCCTGAACGGTATGACGGCTGTGTGGTCCCATGGTGTTTATACTTGCGTACTATTGTTTGTACAGATGAACGTGGTACCTTCAGGCATTTGGAAATTGCTCCCAAGGATGAACCAGACCTGTGGAGGTCTACAATTTTTCTTTGAGGTCTTGGCTGATTTCTTTTGATTTCCCATGATGTCAAGCAAAGAGGCACTGAGTTTGAAGATAGGCTTTGAAATATATCGACAGGCACACCTCCAATGGACTCAAATGATGTTAATTAGCCTATCAGAAGCTTCTCAAGCCATGCTATAATTTTCTGGAATTTGGAATGCACAGTCAACTTAGTGTATGTAAACTTCTGACCCACTGGAATACAGTGAATTGTTAGTGAAATAATCTGTCTGTAAACAATTTTTTGAAAAAATTCCTTGCATCATGCACAAAGTAGATGTCCTAACCAACTTGCCAAAACTATAGTTTGTTAACAAGAAATTTGTGGGGTGGTTGAAAAACAAGTTTTAATGACTCCAACCTAAATGTATGTAAACTTCAGACTTCAACTGTATTTCCCTCAGATTACACAGACCCACAAATAATTTTTGATTAACTCCCATATCTAATGGGTGAAATACCACAGTGTGCAATCACAGCATTAAGATTTGTGACCTGTTGCCACAAGAAAATGGCAACCAGTGAAGAACAAACAACATTGTAAATACAATTTTATGTTGTAGATTTATTTTCGCTTTTGTACTTGAACTATTTGCACATTGTTACAACACGGTATATAGACATAATATGACATTTGAAATGTCTCTATTCTTTTGGAACTGGTGTGAGTGTAATATTTACTATTCACTTTTATTTGACTTTGTTTATCCATTTCACTTGCTTCGGCAATGTTAACATATGTTTCCCATGCCAATAAAGCCCCTTGAATTGAAATTAATTGAGGTAGAGGTAGAGGTAGAGAGAGACAGACAGACAGAGTGAGAGGGGGGGACAGCGAGAGAGAGAGAGAAAGAGAGAGAGAGAGAGAGAGAAAGAGAGAGAGAGAGAGAAGGAAGGAAGGAAGGAAGGAAGGAAGGAAGGAAGGAAGGAAGGAAGGAAGGACAGCGAGAGAGAGAGAGAGAGAGAGAGAGAGACAGAGAGAGAAAGAGAGAGAGAGAGAGAGAGAGAGAGAGAGAGTTTGAGTTTTTATAAAACCTTTATTTTTTACTCAAATGTTAACATAAAATAATGACACACTGCCTTTTCAGAAATAAAACAACAAATGTAATTCCTAAACAAAAATAAATACATAACATATACATTCAACTTATTTCAGCAGCAAAAAATAATTTCCCCTCCTCTACAAAACAAAGTGCTCCTTCGTAGGCCCACTTCTCCTCAAATAATAGGAGATCTTTTACAGCTGAAAAGAACTCAAAATCTACTTTTATTCTTGCTTTCACTAAACCTTTAAAAACACATCTTACATCCTGCCCATATCCCGTTTCTATCTTATGTTTCCTACTCAGAAAAATTGACATCTTAGCTTGTCCCAAAACAAAATTTAACATTTGACATTTTCTTTTCTGTTGTTTACTATAATGAAACCCCAAAATAAAAACAGTGTTATTGAAAAACTCCCCTACAGCTTTAAACAAAGATTCCAGCATTTCGAATAGAGGTTTTATCCTCTCACACTCCATAAAACAGTGAAAAATGGTTTCTCTTATATTACAAAAAGGACATCCATCTCTAACATCTGAGTTAATAACAGATACAAAAGCATTAACTGCAATGATGCCATGTAAAACCCTCCATTGCATATCACCAGTACCCTTTTGTAACGGTGGTTTGTACAGTGCTCTCCATGCTGGCTTTACCTTGTCATCAATGCCCAATTTTACCCTCCATGGAGTATCTTTTCTATTTTTCAATTTATCTTTATTCAACACCTTGACACACCCTCTATACAATTCCTTCCCATTCACCTCATCCAAACCCACCTCCTCCAACCCTCTCAAATCCAGCAATAACGCCTTTCTTTCTGACTCTGGGATATTTGGTGTAATCCCTAGTTTTGGAAATGAGACGTCTTCATCTTGCACAATCTTCTTGTGGCTACTAAGCATACCCCATTCTTCCGCTGACAGAGCCTTCCTACAGCTCCCCAGCATTTGTCCGACAATCCTTTCCGACCTCATCCCCAAATGTTCTGCCATCCGTCTTCTATCCATTAAGGCGGGCCCAGCCATGGCCATTAACTGTCTTAAGGTGATGATTTTCCCCTTCACCAGAATCTTGGAGAAATGTGGAACAGCTGCAGTTGTACAGTCCAGTCTTGCCCCATACACCAGAGGTTCCTCCAACAGCCAATGCACTGACTCCGCTGAAGTTCTTCTGGACACCTTCATTACGCTCCACACTCTGAGAAGGCCTCTGTAAAACGGAGGTACTCCCTCCCTAGAAATCTGGCTACTATCAACCAGAAATAAAGCCTTCTTTAAACCTAATCCTCCAACCCGCTGTAATATAAGACCTGCCACCCCTCTCCACACCACATTTTCCGGTCCATAAAGCAACCTTTGAATAAACTGAAACCGGAAAGCAGCAGCCCTACTAGCAAGATGTACAAGACCTTGTCCCCCCTCCTCTTTTGACAAATACAAAACACTTTGTGGAACCCAGTGATATTTATCCCAAAAGAAATCCACAATAATTGCCTGTATCTTAGCCAGAAGGCCAGATGGTGGTTCTAAAACTGACAACCGATGCCACAGTGCAGATGCAATCACATTGTTAACTATAATAGTACGCCCCCTATATGACATACGAGATAGTAACCAACGCCATCTCCTCATCCTCCCTTCCACCATTTCAACCACCCCACTCCAATTTTTTTCCATAGTCCCCTCATCTCCTAGGTACACTCCAAGATACTTAAAACCTCCCTTACACCATTCTAGCCCCCCTGGCAAAGCCATGATCCCCCCAGACCATTCTCCAATCTGTAAAGCACAACTCTTTTCCCAATTTACCTTTGCAGAGGATATTCCCCTAAAACGATCAACCATTAGACTCAAACTATCCACCTCCGCTTGATTTTTCACTAGCACAACTACATCATCAGCATAGGCTGAAAGACGAATAGGAGGAATATCCTCTGAAAGGCACACCCCTGCAATACGACTTCTAATGCTATTTAGTAGTGGCTCTATAGCAATAGCATATAACATCCCTGACATAGAACATCCCTGCCTAATACCTCTACACACTTTAAAAGGAGCACTCAAACCACCGTTAACTTTCAATACACTTTCAATGTCACCATATATCACCTTTATCATGGCAATAAAACCAGAGCTGAACCCAAACGCTTCAAACGTGTGCCATAAATATTGATGTTCAACTCGGTCAAATGCCTTTTCCTGATCAATTGAAATTAGACCAGCATCCAACCCAATAGCCCTAGAGACGTCCAAAAAATCACGAATCAGAGAAATGTTATCCCCTATCTGCCTGCCAGGAACACAGTAGGACTGATCCGTATGTATGATTTGCCCCATCACCTCCCTCAGCCTGTTGGACAAAGCCTTTGACAATATTTTATAATCAGTACACAATAAAGCCACCGGCCTCCAGTTCTTCACCTCCCTCGGGTCACCCTTTTTAGGCAGTAGGGTGAGGACAGCCCTTCTGCAGCTTATTGGTAGTAACCCTCCGGTTAAACTATCATTAGCTACTTCTAACCAATCCTCTCCCAACATAGCCCAAAAAGACTTAAAAAAGTCAACGGGAAGCCCATCAATGCCTGGTGCCCTTCCATTTTCCATTCCTTTTAATGCAGTGTATAAATCCTGCAAAGACAATGGTTGCTCAAGCTCAACCTGAGCTTCTGCAGGCACCTTTGGGAGCCCATCAAAGAACTGCTGTGTCACTGTTTTGTCCTCTTTGTACTCACACTTGTAGAGCTCAGCATAGAACTCTACTGCCCTCTTTCTAATTTCACTAGGGCTAGTGAGCTCTTGTCCAACAGCTGATTTGAGACAATGAATAATTTTTCTTTGTCCATTCTTTTTCTCTAAACCAAAGAAAAATTTGGATGAGGCATCCATTTCAGATATGCCCTGAAATTTACTTCTCACCAATGCCCCCTGTGCTCTGATACCCAGCAGATCTGCCAATGCAGCTTTTCTCCTCTTGAGGGCCTGAGTATGGCCTCGATCTCCTGTGGTCTCAACCAACGTCATGAGTTCCACTATTTCAATCTCTAGGGCTTTCATTGATCTGGTGATATCCTTGGTGACATTCCTCGTGTATTGATTACAAAATTGTTGAATCTGGATTTTCCCTATATCCCACCATTGTTGAAGGGATACAAAACTGGCCTTTTGAGACCTCCACCTCTCCCAAAAAAAACTGAAACAATTCCTGAAGTGAGCATCACTCAATAAAGTTATATTAAAATGCCAGTATGCGCTTTTAGGTTTTACATCGTTAATGAACACCACCTCTGTTATTAAACAATGATCAGAAAATCCCACTGGAGTTATCACACTTGATTTACAGACCTGAGATTGATGCTCAAAAACATAAAACCTATCTAACCTGGCCATAGAGATGATGTTCTCTCTCACATGCGCCCAGGTGTACTGCCTTGTTCCTCCATGTTGACTCCTCCAAATATCACACAGTTCATTTGTTACAATAAGGCGTTTTAAAAACGTCCTTGAGGCTATATGAGGTTCTTGGTGATTTCTATCTAAATCACTAACTGTGCAGTTAAAATCCCCAGCAATAAACAAATAATCTTCTTTGTTACATTTCTCAATGGTATTTGATAATGTCTCTAAAAAACATACCCTCTCAACTGTCACCACTGGGGCATATACATTTATCAGACACATATTGATGTTTTCATACCTTGCTCTAACTTTTAATAACCTCCCCTCAACTACCTCTTCAACCTCATATGACAAAGGCAAAAACCCTTTTGAGAACAAGATAACCACACCCCCACTTTTTGAGTTTTTATGACTACACACCACTGTCCCCCCCCACTCCTGTTGCCACATAACTTCATTTTCCAAATTACTATGCGTTTCTTGTAGAAAAATTATGTCACTTCCCTTTCCCCTCATTAACTCATACACCATGGCTCTTTTTTTAACATCTCTTGCCCCATTTACGTTTAAAGAAGAGATCTTAAAACTGCTCATGGATAAGAAAAAAATACAGAGGAAGATACAGCCACCACATCTCTTTACAGAGTTAAAACTGCAACTGAACTCTTTCATTTTCTTTAGAATTTGCATCACTTATTACTCTCGTGACCACTTTCTTGAGTCTAGCAATTTCAGGGCTTTTCAAACCTCCCCCTGTAATTTTTGACATCAGAAACTTTGCTGATTCAATAAACAATTCACGTTCAGGGAAAAAATCAGTTACATTGTAATCCTGCATATATTTCTTCCCTTTTGTCAACTTCAGAAATTGACGTATCTTCTCAATCCCATACCTCCCTTCCACCCCATCTATCTCACTATATTGTTGTGACGCGTCAGATGACTCACTCTCGCTATCCTCCCCAGAAGAAAACCCCATCTCTACAACCTGTTCATCTTCACCTGATTTATCCATCTCTACCTTTCTCTTAGAATTAGACCCTTCACCACCCCTTAAATTCTTCCTTTTACTCCTCGGTATTTTGAAAACATCCGCTTCCTTTTCCGTTATTTCAATCTCCTCTTGACCTCCAATTTCATTTTCCAGCACCACCTCAGCGACAGCAGTCGCAATCTCACCTAGTGTTTCCCCTCCCTCTTTGTTCTGATCTACCACAATTGCCCCCGTATCCACAATGCCTTCCTCTCCTACTTTTCCAACCACATCTGCCCACCTTCTCTCTTCCCCTACACCTGTAGTATTTTCATCCCTTCGCTGTGGTACGTTAGTTGCACCCGCACTAAAGCTACTACCAGGCTCAGCGCGTTCATTCTCGGGACAATTACGCACCAAATGCCCCTCTCTTCCACATCCAAAACATTTCATTGATTCAGTAGATGCATAGAAGACATAATCAAATCCATCAATCTTAAAACTAAACGCTAAATTCAGTTCATCTCCTTCCTTTTTTAAAATCATATGCACTTGTCTCCTATGAGACACGACATGTTTCAACAACGGAGATTTGCATCCAAAAAGAACCTTCTTTATTGTAGATACGATTTGACCATGACGAGATAACTCTCGCTCTAACACTTCATCTCTAACAAATGGTGGCACGTTAGAAAGCATAACTTTCTTCGCCGGATTCATAAGCGGAAATACCGGCGTCTGTGTCTCCCGCAACACCACACCCCTCTCAACTATCTTATTCACCTTTTCAATTGAATCTAAGAATATCACTACAGCGCTATTCATCCTTGAGGCTGATTTGATGCTATCATACCCAATGATAGCACCCACAGCCAAGCTACATTCTTCCACTGAACACCCAGCCGCAGCAGGAATTTTTACTCCATGCCTCCGACTAAGTTTTTCAAACTCTACATTTCCGCGAGTGGCCATTGCAACCAGCCCCACCCGCTGGTTGTGCCCTCGCGAAAAAACAACCTCAAAGATCCCACCACCCCTATACGTGCTTAGTGATAGTTAAACAATATACCCTTAAAACAACTAAACTAATCAATATATATATATGTACATACCAAAACCCAATAGAGTGAAAATAAATTTCATTCGCGCTCACAAACACTCTGCTTGACGACTCACTCCCAGCATGCACTCCGACGAGAGAGAGAGAGAGAGGGAAGGAAGGAAGGAAGGAAGGAAGGAAGGAAGGAAGGACAGAGAGCGAGTCAGAGGGAGAGGTAGAGAGCGAGTCAGAGGGAGAGGTAGAGAGCGAGTCAGAGGGAGAGAGAGAGCGAGTCAGAGGGAGAGAGAGAGAAGAGAGAGAGAAGGACAGAAAGAGGGTGTAGTGGCTTCCTTTCCTCTTTTATTCCTTTCCTCGTTTATTATTCTTATATCTAACAAAGAAGTGATTCTCCAATCAACTTAAAACATAGATTACTTGATATGGAAAATACATATTATGACCTGTTTGTATGTCTGTCTGTATGTCTGTATGGTCAAAAAACTATACCGCATCTAGCAAGGACTCCCTCCCCCGAAGGCCCAACTTCCTGCCTTTATCCTAACATTACCACAATACAATGAATGGGCAAGAGGGGGGTGCAAAAACTGAGTTACACTAACAAATGAATATATCTCAATCAGGTAAATATAAATCATAAAGGTATGTACCTAATATTTCATCATGCACATTAATATTTAATATATTTACACAAATATACATGAAGCTCCGTAAGTTCAGACTTTTATACAAATATGTCCAAATCGGCTCTAACAGAGGGAGAGAGAGAGAGAAAGCGAGAGAGAGAGCGAGAGAAAGCGAGAGAGACAAGGGCACTAGAACAGAGAGAGAGAAAGAGGTAGAGAGAGAGAGAGAGAGAGAGAGAGAGAGAGAGAGAGAGAGAGTAGGACGGACAGAGAGAGAGTCAGAGGGAGAGAGAGAGAGAAGGAAGGACAGAGAGAGAGTCAGAGGTAGAGGTAGAGAGAGGTAGAGAGAGAAGGGCAGAGAGAAAAGTAGAAAGAGGTAGAGAGAGAGAGGACAGAGAGAGAGAGAGTCGGAGGGAGAGGTAAAGAGAAGGACACAGAGAGAGAGAGTCAGAAGGGGTGGTAGAGAGCGATGGACAGAGAGAGAGAGTCAGAGGGAAGGGTAGAGAGAGAGTTAGAGAGAGAAGGACAGAGAGAGAGGTAGAGAGAGAGGTAGAGAGAGGTAGAGAGAGAGAGGACATAGAGAGAGAGTCAGAGGGAGTGGTAGAGAGAGAGGTAGAGAGAGAAAGAGGACAGAGAGAGAGAGTCAGAGGGAGAGGTAGAGAGAGAAGGACAGAGAGAGAGAGGTAAAGAGAGGTAGAGAGAGAGAGGACAGAAAGAAAGTTGGAGGGAGAGGTCGAGAGAGAAGGACAGAGAGAGAGAGAGAGAGAGTCAGAGGGAGAGGTAGAGAGAGGACAGAGAGAGAGAGAGTCAGAGGGAGAGGTAGAGAGAAGGACAGAGCGAGAGAGAGAGAAATAGAGGGATAGAAAGTGGTCTCTGTAAGTGATGCCTGCAGGATGTTGTGGTTTACTAAGAGTCAGACATCTGTTAGCTACTCATTCTCAGCATGTTAAAACTGTTTGTGCCCTACAACCTAAACCACTTTCACAGAATGGACATGGTGCTTTATCTTTCCGTGTGTGTGTGTGTGTGTGTGTGTGTGTGTGTGTTTGTGTGTGTGTGTGGACCATGCAAAGAGCCTGGGGTGGAATACATTAATGCAGTGGCAGCAAGGCCTGCCAAGTCTAACACCAGACACAGCCAATCTACTGTACAATGCAACTCATTCAGAGGCCCATGTTCATGTGCTGCTGATCACAGCCCTGGACACACTGCATTCTGATGGGAATACAGCTGGCTGTATGGATATCAGACAATCAGCTTTAGTTCAGTGAGCTATACCAGTGGTAATACATTGTTGTGTTGTGACCAATCTACAGCCTTTAGCCCGAGACGTTTTAAACTGCACGGCGATCTAATACAAAGTCACCACAACCCAGAATTTAGGAAGTATTATGTGCGTCCCAAATGGCAACCTATTTCCTATACAGTGAACTAAATCGGTAATAGGGTGCCATTTGGGAGACATTGTCACTACAACAGGGATGTTGTAGTGTGATGTGCACCATCACATCTAGTTTTTAATCTGTAGTCTTCATCATAGTGTTGCATGCTGTCCATTCTGATAGCTAGGTTGTCAACAAGCTCTCACTATCAGGATAAGGTAAGACCCAGAAGCAGACCGTGTCCAAGTAACAAGTATGTTTATTACAAAAGCAGAAGCAAAGGTACAGGACGGCAGGCAGGCTCAGGGTCAGGGTCAGGGTCAGGGTCAGACTCAGGCTCAGGGTCAGGGTCAGGGTCAGACTCAGGGTCAGGCTCAGGGTCAGGCTCAGGGTCAGGGTCAGGGTCAGACTCAGGCTCAGGGTCAGGGTCAGACTCAGGGTCAGGCTCAGGGTCAGGCTCAGGGTCAGGCTCAGGGGCAGGCTCAGGCTCAGGCTCAGGGTCAGGCTCAGGGTCAGGGGCAGGCTCAGGCTCAGGGTCAGGGTCAGGGTCAGACTCAGGGTCAGGCTCAGGGTCAGGCTCAGGGTCAGGCTCAGGGGCAGGCTCAGGCTCAGGGTCAGGGTCAGGGTCAGACTCAGGGTCAGGCTCAGGGTCAGGCTCAGGGTCAGGCTCAGGGGCAGGCTCAGGCTCAGGCTCAGGGTCAGGCTCAGGGTCAGGGGCAGGCTCAGGGTCAGGGGCAGGCTCAGGGTCAGGCTCAGGGTCAGGACAGGCAAGGCTGGCTCAGGGTCAGGACAGGCAAGGCAAGCTCAGGATCAGGACAGGCAAGGCAGGCTCAGGGTCAGGACAGGCAAGGCAGGCTCAGGGTCAGGACAGGCAAGGCAGGCTCAGGGTCAGGACGGCAGGCAGGCTCAGGGTCAGGACAGGCAAGGCAGGCTAAGGGTCAGGACGGCAGGCAGGCTCAGGGTCAGGACAGGCAAGGGTCAAAAACCAGGAGGGCGAGAAAAAGAGAGTACACAGTACAGAACACTTTGCAGCTATAAGCTAAAGGATATTATAGAGCTAAAGCTGCCTGTGCTTCCTGTGTCCTCTGACCTCCATCTTAGTGGGCTTAAAATGGAGGGGTGTCATGCAGAGAGGTGCCACAACAGGGTGACAGGTGGAGAGGTACCACAACAGGGTGACAGGTGGAGAGGTACCACAACAGGGTGACAGGTGGGAGAGGAAGGTGGAGAGGTGATGAGAGGAGAATAGAGAGGGATAAAGAGGAAAGGGTGAAACAGGGAAAGGGAACTAGATATTGATTGTGATAATGCCAGGGAGTGAGATAGGGTGGAGCGATGGAGAGCAGCTAGTTCTCACAGTCTCACGGCAGAATTAGATGTTTGTCCATGTATCTGAAACGTAGAATTTTGAAGTTGTTGCAAGCATAACATTTCAAAGTGTTTAAGGTTAAGTGTAGGCATTTTTCAGAATTCTTAAGGTTAGGGTTAAGTTTAGGCTTTAACTCTGAAATCGTAAGGTTAGGCATTAACTCAAAATGGTTAAGGTAAGGGTTAAGGTTTGGGATAGGCTTTAACTCTGAAATCGTAAGGTTAGGCATTAACTCAAAATGGTTAAGGTAAGGGTTAAGGTTTGGGATAGGCTTTAACTCTGAAATCGTAAGGTTAGGCATTAACTCAAAATGGTTAAGGTAAGGGTTAAGGTTTGGGATAGGCTTAAAACAAAAATCTAAAAATACTTTCTATTGTTGGATTGAAACTTGCAATCGGAGTTTCCACGTCATCTCCCGACGTCTTCAGACAGGGATGGATGTTGAATACTGACTTGTATCACGGGGGACCTGGCTGTGGAGAGAGAGAGGGTGGAATGACTTCTCCTCCAAGCTCCAAGAATAGTGTCTGAGGAGAACATGTTCTGCTTGACAATCCCCATTATGTCAATTTCATCTTTGAGCGATGGCATAATCGTTTTCAACACACACACACACACACACACACACACACACACACACAATGCTCGTATTCTCACACTCACACAGTGACAAACAATGTAAAATCCATCAGTACTGTCCTCTCTAGCAAGTAGAAGTGCTGGGACATACACACGTGGCCTCACAACGCTCCGAGTCTCACTAGAGAAGAGAGGATGTGACAAAAGGTCAAGAGATGACTGTATGTTGACCATCTCCATAGTGATGGAAGAGGTGAAATATTACACTGTGACACTGGGGTGATCTAGCTACAACCACAGTGCAGGATTTTCTCTTTAGGTTGACTGACAATGACACACACACACACACACACACACACACACACACACACACACACACACACACACACACACACACACACACACACACACACACACACACACACACACACACACACACACACACACACACACACACACACGTACAGGTATGTCACCGGGCTTAGAATGCTGTGTTTAAGTCTGTGAGAACAGTCACCCATGCATAATCATGAGTCTTGAATAGCTTGAATAAAATACGAGTCAGTGTGTTGAAGTGTGTTTTGTATAGACAAGCACCAGTAAAACTCTCTATGATCTCTCCAGTCAGCCAGTCAGCTAGTTAGTCAGCCAGTCAGCTAGTTAGTCAGCCAGTTAGTCAGCCAGTCAGCTAGTTAGTCAGCTAGTTAGTCAGCCAGTCAGTCAGTCAGTCAGTCATCCAGTCCGCCAGCCAGCCAGTCAATCAGTCAGTCAGTCAGCCAGCCAGCCAGTTAGTCAGCCAGTCAGGCAGTAAGCTGATCTCTCCTCTTCCTCTCAGAACACACTCAGTCTGGAGCTGATTACAAGCAATAAAGTCTCACTATCTGAAGGATGCTACTGTTACAATGCTTCTGATATGCTTCTTTTGTATTCTGTCTGTTGTGTTTCTCATCAGTGGAGTTATGTAACAGCCTTAACAGTGATGAGAGGATGTGGATAATATTTGAGAGGCAGAGTAGAAGAGGCTTACACACACAGATACACACAGACACCTAAGATGGAGTGAGAGGTGATGGAGTGAGAGAGGATAGAGTGAGAGTTGATGGAGAGAGAGAGGATATTGCGAGAGATGGAGAGAAAGAGGACAGAGAGTAAGACATGGAGAGAGGATAGAGTGATAGGTGATGATAGCAATAGAGAACTTAGTGAGAGAGATGGGGAGAGAGAGGACTGAGTGAGTGAGAGATGGAGCGAGAGAGAGGATAGAATGAGAGATGATGAGAGAGGATATTGTGAGAGATGATGATAGAGAAGACAGTGAGTAATGGTGAGAGAGAGGATAGAGTGAGAGACGATGGAGAGAGAGGATAGAGTGAGAGACGATGGAGAGATAGAGGATAGAGTGAGAGATGATGGAGAGAGAGGATAGAGTTAGAGATGATGGAGAGATAGAGGATAGAGTGAGAGATGATGGAGATAGAGGATAGAGTGAGAGATGATGGAGAGATAGAGGATAGATAGAGATGACGGAGAGATAGAGGATAGAGTGAGAGATGATGGAGAGAGAGGATAGAGTGAGAGACGATGGAGAGATAGAGGATAGAGTGAGAGATGATGAGAGAGGATATTGGGAGAGATGATGATAGAGAAGACTGAGTGAGTAATGGTGAGAGAGAGGATAGAGTGAGAGACGATGGAGAGAGAGGATAGAGTGAGAGACGATGGAGAGATAGAGGATAGAGTGAGAGATGATGGAGAGAGAGGATAGAGTTAGAGATGATGGAGAGATAGAGGATAGAGTGAGAGATGATGGAGATAGAGGATAGAGTGAGAGATGATGGAGAGATAGAGGATAGATAGAGATGACGGAGAGATAGAGGATAGAGTGAGAGATGATGGAGAGATAGAGGATAGAGTGAGTGAGGGAGACAGTGTCACATTCTGACCTTTATTTCCTTTGTTTTGTCTTTATTTAGTATGGTCAGGGCGTGAGTTGGGGTGGGCAGTCTATGTTTGTTTTTCTATGTTTGGTTTCTGTTTCGGCCTAGTATGGTTCTCAATCAGAGGCAGGTGTCGTTAGTTCTCTCTGATTTAGAATCATACTTAGTTAGCCTGGGTTTCACTGTTGGTTGGTGGGTGTTTGTTTCCGTGTGAGTGTTTGTTGCCACACAGAACTGTTTCGGTTTGGTTATTTCACGTATTCGTTTATTGTTTTTGTATTTCGTAGTGTTCAGTCCTTTTCTTATTAAAATCGTCATGAACACTTACCACGCTGCATCTTGGTCCGATCCTTACTCCTCTTCAGACGAAGAGGAGGAAATCTGCCGTTACAGACAGGGATATATACAGCAGTAGTAAAGAGGGTTTGGTGAATCAAACCATTCACTCAATCGTCCCTGGTCTCACAATGGACTATATATATATACAGTGCCTTGCGAAAGTATTCGGCCCCCTTGAACTTTGCGACCTTTTGCCACATTTCAGGCTTCAAACATAAAGATATAAAACTGTATTTTTTTGTGAAGAATCAACAACAAGTGGGACACAATCATGAAGTGGAACGACATTTATTGGATATTTCAAACTTTTTTAACAAATCAAAACTGAAAAATTGGGCGTGCAAAATTATTCAGCCCCTTTACTTTCAGTGCAGCAAACTCTCTCCAGAAGTTCAGTGAGGATCTCTGAATGATCCAATGTTGACCTAAATGACTAATGATGATAAATACAATCCACCTGTGTGTAATCAAGTCTTCGTATAAATGCACCTGCACTGTGATAGTCTCAGAGGTCCGTTAAACGCGCAGAGAGCATCATGAAGAACAAGGAACACACCAGGCAGGTCCGAGATACTGTTGTGAAGAAGTTGAAAGCCGGATTTGGATACAAAAAGATTTCCCAAGCTTTAAACATCCCAAGGAGCACTGTGCAAGCGATAATATTGAAATGGAAGGAGTATCAGACCACTGCAAATCTACCAAGACCTGGCCGTCCCTCTAAACTTTCAGCTCATACAAGGAGAAGACTGATCAGAGATGCAGCCAAGAGGTCCATGATCACTCTGGATGAACTGCAGAGATCTACAGCTGAGGTGGGAGACTCTGTCCATAGGACAACAATCAGTTGTATATTGCACAAATCTGGCCTTTATGGAAGAGTGGCAAGAAGAAAGCAATTTCTTAAAGATATCCATAAAAAGTGTCGTTTAAAGTTTGCCACAAGCCACCTGGGAGACACACCAAACATGTGGAAGAAGGTGCTCTGGTCAGATGAAACCAAAATTGAACTTTTTGGCAACAATGCAAAACGTTATGTTTGGCGTAAAAGCAACACAGCTGAACACACCATCCCCACTGTCAAACATGGTGGTGGCAGCATCATGGTTTGGGCCTGCTTTTCTTCAGCAGGGACAGGGAAGATGGTTAAAATTGATGGGAAGATGGATGGAGCCAAATACAGGACCATTCTGGAAGAAAACCTGATGGAGTCTGCAAAAGACCTGAGACTGGGACGGAGATTTGTCTTCCAACAAGACAATGATCCAAAACATAAAGCAAAATCTACAATGGAATGGTTCAAAAATAAACATATCCAGGTGTTAGAATGGCCAAGTCAAAGTCCAGACCTGAATCCAATGGAGAATCTGTGGAAAGAACTGAAAACTGCTGTTCACAAATGCTAACCATCCAACCTCACTGAGCTCGAGCTGTTTTGCAAGGAGGAATGGGAAAAAATGTCAGTCTCTCGATGTGCAAAACTGATAGAGACATACCCCAAGCGACTTACAGCTGTAATCGCAGCAAAAGGTGGCGCTACAAAGTATTAACTTAAGGGGGCTGAATAATTTTGCACGCCCAATTTTTCAGTTTTTGATTTGTTAAAAAAGTTTGAAATATCCAATAAATGTCGTTCCACTTCATGATTGTGTCCCACTTGTTGTTGATTCTTCACAAAAAAATACAGTTTTATATCTTTGTTGGAAGCCTGAAATGTGGCAAAAGGTCGCAAAGTTCAAGGGGGCCGAATACTTTCGCAAGGCACTGTATATGAACAGTCATATCTAGCTCCTCATTTCCATATTATCGTAAACAGTAGCTGCATATTGCCACAGATCAACATTTCCATATTATCATAAACAGTAGCTGCATATTGCCACAGATCAACATTTCCATATAATTGAACAGTAGCTGGATATTGCCACAGATCAACATTTCCATATTATCATAAACAGTAGCTGGATATTGCCACAGATCAACATTTCCATGTAATTAAACAGTAGCTGCATATTGCCACAGATCAACATTTCCATAGCTGTATACTGTATCTCCATATAGCTCCGTATAGCTCCATAATTCATTAATCCAGAGTGATGATTGCTACTGTAAATCTGCTACTTTACTGGGGAGAGGAGAGAGGCTAGACCATTGATTTACACAAGGACACAACTGATAATAGTGAAAAAAGACACACACACACACACACACACACACACACACACACACACACACACACACACACACACACACACACACACACACCTGTTTGGAACCCAGGGATCCAAATAAATACTACTAAATACTACACAACACCCACGCACAGTCTGAATTGAACCCATCTAGCCTAGAGGCAAGCCATCCCTGGGAGCCCGTGTGGTTGTTCCTTGCCTCGCACGTCCAAAGCCATCTCATTTCAGTTCCGATGGAGGAACAGCTAAAAATGTCAAGCTGCCAATTGAAATGTCACCGTAACAGAGGAGGACTTGTGAAGGGAAACATAGCCCTGCCGTCACCCCCGACGCGCTCTGACATTAAAGCACAGGCAAACATTTTACACAGACATTTAATGAGAATAGCAAAGTTCTGGAAAGAGACGATGGGTGGAGTTCCTCTGGGATATTGGGGGCGTGACGGAATCGCAGAAATAACAAATACACACATGCAAGAGAGTACACACAGAGAAGTGTACATAAGCACATGTGTGTACTGAAACACACAAACACAAACTTCCTTTCTAACTTTTCAAACCCGCCAGACCTCCCTTGTTGATGTCTTAATGGCTCAGTGCTCTACTAATTGAATTAGAAATAACTGTGGGAGGAGGAGAGGAAAGATGAAGAGAGAGGGGAACAGAGGAAATAGAAAGAGTGAGAGAAAATAAGGGAGTTGCGGAAGAGCAGAGGTGAAGGTAGGAGAGCACAACACGTCAGGAAGAAGGAAGACCAGAGGGGAAGGTAGGAGAACACAACACGTCAGGAAGAAGGAGGACCAGAGGTGAAGGTAGGAGAACACAACACGTCAGGAAGAAGGAGGACCAGAGGGGAAGGTAGGAGAACACAACACGTCAGGAAGAAGGAGGACCAGAGGTGAAGGTAGGAGAACACAACACGTCAGGAAAAAGGAGGACCAGAGGGGAAGGTAGGAGAACACAACACGTCAGGAAAAAGGAGGACCAGAGGGGAAGGTAGGAGAACACAACACGTCAGGAAGAAGGAGGACCAGAGGGGAAGGTAGGAGAACACAACACGTCAGGAAAAAGGAGGACCAGAGGGGAAGGTAGGAGAACACAACACGTCAGGAAGAAGGAGGACCAGAGGGGAAGGTAGGAGAACACAACACGTCAGGAAGAAGGAGGACCAGAGGGGAAGGTAGGAGAACACAACACGTCAGGAAGAAGGAGGACCAGAGGGGAAGGTAGGAGAACACAACACGTCAGGAAGAAGGAGGACCAGAGGGGAAGGTAGGAGAACACAACACGTCAGGAAGAAGGAGGACCAGAGGTGAAGGTAGGAGAACACAACACGTCAGGAAGAAGGAGGACCAGAGGGGAAGGTAGGAGAACACAACACGTCAGGAAGAAGGAGGACCAGAGGGGAAGGTAGGAGAACACAACACGTCAGGAAAAAGGAGGACCAGAGGGGAAGGCGGGATGAGGGATGAAGATTGAGGAGCTATGTAAAAAAGGAGAACAACGAGAGAGGGTGTATGTGGAGAGGAAAGGTGTGTGTGCCACAGGAGGTTGGTGAGGGGAGGACGACTCATAATAATGGAACACAACCCGTGTTTGATGTGTTTGATACCATCCCATTTATTCCGTTCCAGCCATTACTATGAGCCCGTCTTCTCCAATTAGGTGCCACCAGCCACCTGTAGTGTGGAAAGAGAGGTGTGTGTGTGTGACTGCGAGGTGTGTGTTCCTCTGTGTGTGGCTGCAGCTGCTCCCGTACACATCAATCAGGCTGTGTGTTTGTCAGAGTAATTAGCCGCCACAGGCCTCCTCTATCTAATTGTTCTCTCTTTTTTAACACTCCTTTTTTTGGCTCCATCCCTTCATCTCTTAGCCTTTTATGTATCCTGGGTTTCCAATGGATGACGCAGGCTAGGGGCGAGGGGCTAGGGGCGAGGGGCGAGGGGCGAGGGTCTAGGGGCGAGGGGCTAGGGACTAGGGGCGAGGGGCTAGTGGCGAGGGGCTAGGGGCGAGGGACTAGGGGCGAGGGGCTAGGGGCGAGGGGCTAGGGGCTAGGGGCGAGGGACTAGGGGCTAGGGGCTAGGGGCGAGGGGCTAGGGGCTAGGGGCGAGGGGCTAGGGGCGAGGGGCTAGGGAGTGTGTGTGTGTCAGTATTATTTCCAGTATGCTTCCTCTGTGCTGTAACCCCTGTTACTCTCTTCTTGGGAAGTGGCAATCCACAGCAGTAGGATTTTAAAAAACAAAGTTTTATATATATATATATTTTTAACCTTCATTTAACTAGGCAAGTCAGTTAAGAACAAATTCTTATTTTCAATGACAGCCTAGGAACAATGGGTTCAGGGGCAGAACGACAGATTTGTACCTTGTCAGCTCAGGGACTTGAACATGGAACCTTTCGGTTACTAGTCCAACGCTCTAACCACTAGGCTACCCTAGTGGTTTGGGACAGAACAGCACGATTGGGAGAGAACTGACACCGGGTGTGTGGGTATATACCGGGTGTGTGGGTATATACCGGGTGTGTATGTATATGGTTGTGTGTGTATATGGGTGTGTGGGTATATGGGTGTATATGTAAATGGTTGTGTGGGTATATGGGTGTATATGTAAATGGTTGTGTGGGTATATGGGTGTATATGTATATGGGTGTGTGGGGTATACGGCTGTGTGGGTATATGGGTTTGTGAGTAAATGTGTGTGTGTGTGTGCCTGTGTGAGTTTGTGTGAGATGCTGGCACGCCTGTGTGTGTGTGTGTGTGTGTGTGTGTCTGTGTGTGTGCATGCGCGCAGTGTGAGCTGTAATCCTGGTCTGTACTCGGCGATAGCTCAGCTCAACTCTATTCTCCATAGCACAGCAAACAGCAGGATCAGCAGGAAAGGACAGCACACACTCTGAACACAAAGCCAAGCAGAGGCAAGCAGAGGGGACACAGACAAAATGGGATTTCTATATAACTATAACACTTTAAATCTGATGGTATCAATCAAACCTAAATATTTATCGATCGATTGGTCTGTCTGTCTGTCAATCAGTACATCCCTCCCTACTCCAGTAGAAAATAAAGCATGTGAGTGCAAATAGACAAATCTGAGATGTAGTCTAGCCCTGTGGAATATTGGGCCACAGCTGTAGTGGGCCAGAAAGGATTATGGGGAAAAGGGAAGGGGTCCCTGGGGAAAAGGAGAGTGAGGTTCATGAGAGAGATGTGTCAAGGGAGAAGGGCCAGAGTGTGTGACTGGAACAGCATAGTATAACATCAACATTTCTCCAATACTGCAGACCATTGAAAGAGTATGTGTGTGTGTGCCTGTGCATAACGCAGTAATAATGATAATGTGAACCAGTGATATTGGACTTCCTGGTGATTAGGATCAAAGTAGCCTGCTGATCAGAATCACTAATCACACGCAGACACAAGACACACACACACACACACACACACACACACACTAACAGAATGAGACCCTCCCATTCTTGGTGTCACTCAGCTATAAGGTTTCACATAATTCAATGCATCTCTCATCTTTCTTTCACGGACACATCAACTTGAAACAGGCAGCAGACAAAATCAATGCCAACGTATCCTGGCCTTCCTAGAAGTACAGTAGAATGTCAACTATCTGTTTGACTGCAGTAAGACTGGAGGTGAAACTTCAGAGTCTGTAAGTTCATTACAGTAGAGCTCACTGATAGGATCATCTGACCACCTTTGATTTATACCTCCACTTAATACCAGCCCTTAATATAGAGGGAAGTAGAGAGAGTGGGAGAAAGAGAGGGGGAGAAAGAGAGGGAAAAAGAGAGAGAGAGAGAAAGAGGGAGAGTGAGAGGTAGAGAGAGGGGTAGTAATAACATTGAGAAATGGGAAAATTAGGTGGGAAGAAAGAACAATAAATAGGAGAGAGAGATAAATAAACAGCCTATTTATATAATGAATATGAATTGGGAGGCAGAAATGACTAAATGTTAAAGCATTAGGCCTCTCACTAAAGGCTTCAGTCATACAAAAGTTATACTTAAAAATCCAAACTGCTTCTCTAGCAGATTAGAATGTCTCCACCCATGTTCAAGAATGACATGTTTCCCTTTACTCAGATTACAACCTCTTATTTGAAAATTAAATCTCCAAAATATGGTTATTTTTAAAACAAGCCACAGAAATGTGGCTGTAATTTCAGTTTAATCCACAAGAAAAGACAGAACAAATATTACAACAAATATTATGGTAAAACTCAAATATGATAATTGATAAAAACAATATTTTTTTATATATAAAAAAAGGTATAATCTTTGTAAAAAAAATAATATATGGAAACGTCTGCTCTATTCAAAATTACAACCGACTAATTGCAGCATTACCTGAAAAATGCAAGTGGAAGGGGAAGAAAGTAAGGAACTTCTCTGTCAGCTCTGCATTAAAGACCAACATTATACCAGTTTCAATATTAAAGACCAAAAAATTGACAGACCGGTGTGCCATAAAGATTGTAAAATAGTTGGGAAGAGATTCCATGGTACATGGTTTATGAAATGATACACAAAACAACGCTGGATTTCAATTTAAATGAATATACAAATTCTTAGAACCAATAGAATAGAATGTTATATGGGGGATACAACCATCCCAGCTCTGCAGATTTTGCTGTGAAGAGACAGAATCATTAGATCATTTGTTTTGGTACTGTCCATATGTAGTTTGTTTTTGGTCTGGCTGAATGGCTGAAGAATTGGCACATTTCCCAGGAGCTAACTAGGTGATTTCAAACATTTTAGTCAGTCAATCAATAATATAATACTTCTAGCAAAAATGTTTTGTTTAATTTACAATCTGTAGAATCTATCAGAATAAAAAGGTTCAGAACTTTTGTGAAACATCACAGAATAATTGAAAAATATGTCAAATAGAAGTCAAAACTGGATGTTGTTCAGAGATAGATGGGAGGGGTTGAGTGGGGCTGAAGGGTGGAACTGGATGTTGTTCAGAGATAGATGGGAGGGGTTGAGTGGTGCTGAAGGGTGGAACTGGATGTTGTTCAGAGATAGATGGGAGGGGTTGAGTGGGGCTGAAGGGTGGAACTGGATGTTGTTCAGAGAAAGATGGGAGGGGTTGAGTGGGGCTGAAGGGTGGAACTGGATGTTGTTCAGAGATAGATGGGAGGGGTTGAGTGGGGCTGAAGGGTGGAACTGGATGTTGTTCAGAGATAGATGGGAGGGGTTGAGTGGGGCTGAAGGGTGGAACTGGATGTTGTTCAGAGATAGATGGGAGGGGTTGAGTGGGGCTGAAGGGTGGAACTGGATGTTGTTCAGAGATAGATAGGAGGGGTTGAGTGGGGCTGAAGGGTGGAACTGGATGTTGTTCAGAGATAGATGGGAGGGGTTGAGTGGGGCTGAAGGGTGGAACTGGATGTTGTTCAGAGATAGATAGGAGGGGTTGAGTGGGGCTGAAGGGTGGAACTGGATGTTGTTCAGAGATAGATAGGAGGGGTTGAGTGGGGCTGAAGGGTGGAACTAAAAACAATCAAAAGATAACTATTGTAAAATATACTGTGTCCGTAAAATGTATATAGTATATACAGTGGCAAGAAAAAGTATGTGAACCCTTTGGAATTACCTGGATTTTTGCATAAATTGGTCATCAAAATGTGATCTGATCTTCATCTAAGTGTAATGAACACGAGGGAGACAGAGCTGGTTTCAAGCGCAGAGAGCAGCAGCTGTTTAATGAAAGGGACCCTAGGAGGAGGCAGGTAGCTGGGTCCAGGGACAGGCAGAAGGTCATACATAGGAGGAGGCAGGAAGCTGGGTCCAGGGGCAGGCAGAAGGTCATACACAGGAGGAGGCAGGAAGCTGGGTCCCAGGGACAGGCAGAAGGTCATACACAGGAGGAGGCAGGAAGCTGGGTCCCAGGGGCAGGCAGAAGGTCATACACAGGAGGAGGCAGGAAGCTGGGTCCAGGGCAGGCAGATCATACACAGGAGGAGGCAGGAAGCTGGGTCCAGGGGCAGGCAGAAGGTCATACACAGGAGGAGGCAGGAAGCTGGGTCCAGGGGCAGGCAGAAGGTCATACACAGGAGGAGGCAGGAAGCTGGGTCCAGGGGCAGGCAGAAGGTCATACACAGGAGGAGGCAGGAAGCTGGGTCCAGGGGCAGGCAGAAGGTCATACACAGGAGGATGCAGGAAGCTGGGTCCAGGGGCAGGCAGAAGGTCATACACAGGAGGAGGCAGGAAGCTGGGTCCAGGGCAGGCAGATCATACACAGGAGGAGGCAGGAAGCTGGGTCCAGGTGCAGGCAGAAGGTCATACACAGGAGGAGGCAGGAAGCTGGGTCCAGGGCCAGGCAGAAGGTCATACATAGGAGGAGGCAGGAAGCTGGGTCCAGGTGCAGGCAGAAGGTCATACACAGGAGGAGGCAGGAAGCTGGGTCCAGGGGCAGGCAGAAGGTCATACACAGGAGGAGGCAGGAAGCTGGGTCCAGGGGCAGGCAGAAGGTCATACACAGGAGGAGGCAGGAAGCTGGGTCCCAGGGACAGGCAGAAGGTCATACACAGGAGGAGGCAGGAAGCTGGGTCCAGGGCCAGGCAGAAGGTCATACACAGGAGGAGGCAGGAAGCTGGGTCCAGGGGCAGGCAGAAGGTCATACACGGTAGTCCAAAAATGGAAAACAGTACAGGCAGGGAATAAGCAAAAGGTGTCATGAGTGAGGCAGGAAAAACTATCATACACGGGAGGAGAGAAGGACGGGGGAAAACCAGAGCTCTGAAAAGGTGTGTCTCAAAACAAACAATACCTCACAGTGATGGGGTGCCAGGAACTGAACTAAATAGTGTGGGATGATGACATGCAGGTGTGTGAACAGGTGATTAGCATTCCAGTGATTGGGATCTAGAAAGTGAGCTGGAAAGTGGGCTGCATTCCGGGGATCTAAGTGCTTAGAAGTGTGAGTTGGACTCAGACGTTACACTAAGTCACAACAATGGACAAACATAGTGTGCTTAAACTAATAACACACAAATTATTGTATTTTTCTTATCTATATTGAATACATAATCTAAACATTCACAGTGTAGGTTGGAAAAAGTATGTGAACCCCTAGGTTAATGACTTTCTCAAAAGCTAATTGGAGTTAGGAGTCCGCTAACCTAGAGTCAAATCAATGAGACGAGATTGGAGATGTTGGTTAGAGCTGCCTTGCCCTTTAAAAAACACTCACAACATTTTGTTTGCGATTCACAAGAAGCATTGCCTGATGTGAACCATGCCTTGAACAAAAGAGATCTCAGAAGACCTAAGAATAAGAATAGTTGACTTGCATAATGTTGTGCAAGGATACAACAGTATCTCTAAATGACTTGATGTTCATCAGTCCATTGTAAGACAAATTGTCTATAAATGGAGAAAGTTCAGCACTGTTGCTACTCTCCCTAGGAGTGGCCATCCTGCAAAGATGACTGAAAGAGCACAGCGCAGAATGCTCAATGAGGTTAAGAATAATCCTAAAGTGTCAACTAAAGACTTACAGAAATCTCTGGATCATACTAACATCTCTGTTGACGAGTCTACGATGCGTAAAACACTAAACAAGAATGGTGTTCATGGGAAGACACCACAGAAGAAGCCACTGCTGTTCAAAAAAAGCATTGCTGCACATCTGAAGTTTGCAAAAGTGCACCTGGATGTTTACAGCGCTACTGGCAAAATATTCTGTGGACGGATGAAACTACAGTTTAGAAGTTTGGAAGGAAAACGTGTGCGGAGAAAAATGTGTGCGGAGAAAAAAAGGCACAGCACACCAACATTGAAACCTCATCCCAACTGTAAAGTATGGTGGAGGGAGCATCGTGGTTTGGGGCTGCTTTGCTGCCTCAGGGCCTGGACAGCTCACTATCATTGATGGAAATGATAGGTGACCGCTGTAAAGGTTGATGAGGCTGCTGTCAGAACAGGCTGAGCTTATGCATTTATAATGAGCTCTTTACCCAATGGACTAACTCAACCACCCCTAACAAACACACACTATTTTAATAAGGATTTTATAGAGCTAGAAAGAGAGAGAAAGGGAGAAAATAGAGAGAAAGAGAAAGTGAAAGAGAGAGAGAAGGAAAGAGCAGGAGGGAGAGAGAGAAAGAGAGATAGACAGAGAGATAGCCAACACCTGGCATGTCATGTGGCTCAAAGCAGACAGAAGCATCTTGTTATGTAAGGCATCACAACACAACAGCAACACTCCATGTGAGATGAGTCCTGCAGCACAGAACAGACAACAGCACAGAAGAGGCTCCAAACAACTGCCTCAGACTCCCCACTATTATCTCTAATGACTTCAAGGATTTCAAACCTGTTCTCAGAGAGAGGTTTAAAGGTTTGAAATGGGGTCTGTTTTCATGTTGGTGAGGGCAGGGGGACTATGTATGAGTTGCTGTGGTGTGTGTGTGTGTGTGTGTGTGTGTGTGTGTGTGTGTGTGTGTGTGTGTGTGTGTGTGTGTGTGTGTGTGTGTGTGTGTGTGTGTGTGTGTGTGTGTGTGTGTATGAGAGAGTTGTTGTGGTGTGTATGTGTGTGTGTGTGCTTGCTTGTGTGTGTGTGTGCGTACGTGCATGTGTGAGTCTGTCTGAGCACCCATCTACTTGAACTCAACTGATTTCAACAACATCAAACCAGACATTTACCAGCTCGACATCAAACCCTAGTTTTAACACAGCCTGGCTTTGACAGCAGAAACGTGTGAAAGAGAAACAACAGCAGAAGCTAAACTACAGATGTGAGTCTAAAAGGCCCTCTGCATCTCTGCATCCACATCTGCAGAGTATGTACAGTACTATCTATGATTCAGTAGTATTCACCTAGCTCCCACCTACACTCTTCACAGGGAGGAAAGGAAGAAGGAAAGGAAGAAGGGTGATCTAACCCAGACATGACGATGAAGAAGTCTAGTCTGTTCCAGGTGTCGCCAAGGTAACAGCGTCTCCCGAAGATTCCCAGCGCCACCATCTTCACCACCATCTCCAACGCAAAGAAGATGTAGATGAACGCATCGAACGCCTGAGAGAGAGAGAGAGAGAGAGAGAGAGAGAGAGAGAGAGAGAGAGAGAGAGAAAGAGAGGGGGAGAGGTAATTTGTCATATTTATGCGAAATGAGGAAGCACATACTCTTGAAACTTATGAAAACACCTGTAGGTAAAGAAAAAATAACACACACACACGCACACACGTTTTCGTGTTCTGAAAATAAAACAAACCTAGCCCAAACCACTGCTGTGGGTGTAATGTCCCGCCCAGCGACAGTGGCTTGATTGGTTATGATTATTTTCTGTCGCAACTAGCAGATGGGACAACAATGAAAACATCAACCTTCGATCAAAACACTACTTTAATTAACTTGTTAATGATTATCAATTAACAGAGTGACTGGGACATGATTGCATCTGTCACTGACTGTGTGTGTGTGTGTGTGTGTGTGTGTGTGTGTGTGTGTGTGTGTGTGTGTGTGTGTGTGTGTGTGTGTGTGTGTGTGTGTGTGTGTGTGCGCGTGCGTATGTATGTACTGTATGTCTTTGTGTCCTAGTTATGCATTAAAGGTCCAATACAGATGTTTCTATCTCAATGTCAAATAATTTCTGGGTAACAATTGATTATTTTCAATTAAAATGGTCAAAAAGAAACAAAAATAGCTTCTTAGTAAAGGACAATTTCTTAAGAGGGAATTTTGCTCGGACTGTCTGAGAGTGGGGAGGGAAACACTGAAAATAGCTGTTATTGGCAGAGAGGTTTGTCGGACTGTCTGGGAGTGGGGAGGGAAACACTGAAAATAGCTGTTATTGGCAGAGAGGTTTGTTGGACTGTCTGGGAGTGGGGAGGGAAACATTGAAAATAGCTGTTATTGGCAGAGAGGTTTGTTGGTCTAGAAACTAATTTACCGCCTGGTGATGTCACCATGACAGAGCTTGAAGAATTTAGAAATGAATAATGGGCAAATATTTCACAATCCAGGTGTGTAAAGCTCTTAGAGACTTACCCAGAAAGACTCACAGCTGCCAAAGGGGATTCTAATATGTATTGATTCAGGGGGTTGAATACTTATCTAATCAAGATATATTAGTGTTTTATTTTTCATTAAGCTTTAAAAAAAAAGATCTTCCACTTTGACACGACAGAGTATTTTGTGTAGATCATTAACAACAAACAACAATTGAATCCATTTGAATCCCACTTTGTAACACAATAATGTGATGTGAAGAAATCCAAGGGAAGTGTAGACTTTCTCAAGGCCCTGTTTAAAACACAGGAACATATTTAGGACTGCACTGGGACTATACCACTGATATCCACTATCTGCACACTACTGATTAGAGAGGTAGTCAAACGCTGTTACTTGGTGCGGGGGGTCCTATAATCTCCTTTGTTATTGGTGTGTTCTTCATTACACTGCGATGTGAGTGGTCGAGAGGGCTTGGGGAGATGTGTGTGAACATGTGTCGCTCAGCGATGTGTGGGCTAATCATTTTGATGTGTGATGAAGTTAGCTCCCTCACACACATACAAGGACACTGAAACACACACACGCACACACACACACACACACACACACACACACACACACACACACACACACACACACCATTTAAAATTACAAATGCACATCCAGAGATGGGCATGGACACAATCCTTACAGATACTGGCTCATCTAACATTCATAGTGGATACTTTAGAACCTGACAACGTTCTGCTTCATTTCTTATTCATAGTGAGCTACAGCCGGGGGCCTTGGCTCCTGTGTGTTGAAACAAGGAGGTTTGACTGAGCCTTTCCAAGCAGGGCCATGCTATACACAGCAGGAGAGGACACACACACATGCAGCCTTTCAGATTCTCTATGTTACGTGGTGTGTCTGTGTGTGTGTGCGTGTGTGCAGACGGTGTCGTTAATTACGTAACAAACGCTCAGCACATGTAATGCAATGTTCACTATATCAGCCACTACATCAGTCACCAGTGGTGTAAAGTACAAATACTATAAGGTACTACTTAAGTCGTTTTTAGGGGTATCTACTTTACTATTCATATTTTTGACAACATTCACTTTTACTTCACTACAATCCTAAAGAAAATATGTCCTTTTTACTCCATACATTTTCCGTGACACCAAAAAGTACCTGTTACATTTTGAATGCTTAGCAGGACAGGAAAACGGTCCAATTCACACACTTAATAAGAGAACATCCCTGGTCATCCCTACGGCCTCTGATCTGGCGGACTCACTAAACACAAATGTTTTCTTTGTAAATAATGTGTTGGAGTCTGCCCCTGGCTATCTGTAAATAATATCTGAGTGTTGGAGTCTGCCCCTGGCTATCTGTAAATAATGTCTGAGTGTTGGAGTCTGCCCCTGGCTATCTGTAAATAATGTCTGAGTGTTGGAGTGTGCCCCTGGCTATCTGTAAATAATGTCTGAGTGTTGGAGTCTGCCCCTGGCTATCTGTAAATAATGTCTGAGTGTTGGAGTCTGCCCCTGGCTATCTGTAAATAATATCTGAGTGTTGGAGTCTGCCCCTGGCTATCTGTAAATAATGTCTGAGTGTTGGAGTCTGCCCCTGGCTATCTGTAAATAATATCTGAGTGTTGGAGTCTGCCCCTGGCTATCTGTAAATAATGTCTGAGTGTTGGAGTCTGCCCCTGGCTATCTGTAAATAATGTCTGAGTGTTGGAGTGTGGCCCTGGCTATCTGTAAATAATGTCTGAGTGTTGGAGTCTGCCCCTGGCTATCTGTAAATAATGTCTGAGTGTTGGAGTGTACCCCTGGCTATCTGTAAATAATGTCTGAGTGTTGGAGTCTGCCCCTGGCTATCTGTAAATAATATCTGAGTGTTGGAGTCTGCCCCTGGCTATCTGTTAATAATGTCTGAGTGTTGGAGTCTGCCCCTGGCTATCTGTTAATAATGTCTGAGTGTTGGAGTGTGCCCCTGGCTATCTGTAAATTATGTCTGAGTGTTAGAGTCTTCCCCTGGCTATCTGTAAATAATGTCTGAGTGTTGGAGTGTGCCCCTGGCTATCTGTAAATAATGTCTGAGTGTTGGAGTCTGCCCCTGGCTATCTGTAAATAATGTCTGAGTGTTGGAGTCTGCCCCTGGCTATCTGTAAATAATATCTGAGTGTTGGAGTCTGCCCCTGGCTATCTGTAAATAATGTCTGAGTGTTGGAGTCTGCCCCTGGCTATCTGTAAATAATGTCTGAGTGTTGGAGTGTGCCCCTGGCTATCTGTAAATTATGTCTGAGTGTTAGAGTCTTCCCCTGGCTATCTGTAAATAATGTCTGAGTGTTGGAGTGTGCCCCTGGCTATCTGTAAATGATGTCTGAGTGTTAGAGTGGGCCCCTGGCTATCTGTAAATGATGTCTGAGTGTTAGAGTGGGCCCCTGGCTATCTGTAAATAATGTCTGAGTGTTGGAGTGTACCCCTGGCTATCTGTAAATGATGTCTGAGTGTTAGAGTGGGCCCCTGGCTATCTGTAAATGATGTCTGAGTGTTGGAGTCTGCCCCTGGCTATCTGTAAATAATGTCTGAGTGTTAGAGTGTACCCTGGCTATCTGTAAATGATGTCTGAGTGTTAGAGTGGGCCCCTGGCTATCTGTAAATAATGTCTGAGTGTTGGAGTGTACCCCTGGCTATCTGTAAATGATGTCTGAGTGTTAGAGTGGGCCCCTGGCTATCTGTAAATGATGTCTGAGTGTTGGAGTCTGCCCCTGGCTATCTGTAAATAATGTCTGAGTGTTAGAGTGGGCCCCTGGCTATCTGTAAATAATGTCTGAGTGTTAGAGTCTGCCCCTGGCTATCTGTAAATGATGTCTGAGTGTTGGAGTGGGCCCCTGGCTATCTGTAAATAATGTCTGAGTGTTAGAGTCTGCCCCTGGCTATCTGTAAATTAGGTCTGAGTGTTAGAGTCTGCCCCTGGCTATCTGTAAATGATGTCTGAGTGTTAGAGTGGGCCTCTGGTTATCTGTAAATGATGTCTGAGTGTTAGAGTGGGCCCCTGGCTATCTGTAAATGATGTCTGAGTGTTAGAGTGGGCCCCTGGCTATCTGTAAATGATGTCTGAGTGTTGGAGTCTGCCCCTGGCTATCTGTAAATGATGTCTGAGTGTTGGAGTGGGCCCCTGGCTATCTGTAAATGATGTCTGGGTGTTGGAGTCTGCCCCTGGCTATCTGTAAATGATGTCTGAGTGTTGGAGTCTGCCCCAGGCGATCTGTAAATAATGTCTGAGTGTTAGACTTTCCCCTTGGCTATCCGTACATTTCTTTAAAGAAAACTGTGCCGTCTGGTTTGCTTAATATAAGGAATGTGAAAATATTTATATTTTTACATTTACTTTCGATACTTATTAAGTATATTTTAAACCAAATACTTTTAGACCTATTTTACTGGGTGACTTTCACTTTTAGCCATTTTCTATTAAGGTATCTTTACTTTTACTCAAGTCTGATAACTGGTTACTTTTTACACCACTGTCAGTCAATATATCAGTCACACCAGTGTCATAGGGAGTCTAAAGAAAGGCTGGTGTGGAGGTTGGGGAATGGGTTCTCTCTTCTCACCGCCTGTTGTCAATAATCAACTGTAATCAATCCATCAAATGATACAGTGGTGAAACTGAATTTATCTAACACTTTTTACAAAGTAATTAGTCGCAGAAGCATTACCGCTTCGCGGGGGTGACGTTTTGACAGACAGACAGACAGACAGACAGACAGACAGACCTGTAGTATCTGGCAGCGGTCTGAAGTGCAGTCGATGTTCTCACAGGGCTGGTACATCCCCAGGGTGACACAGTTGAGCAGAATCACCATGATACTGATCCTCTCGAACCACGTATGGACAGCAAAGGGTTAAGAAACACAGTGGACAACCAGGGACAGTACACACACATACTGAAAGGCAATAGCATATCATACTCGCAAATAAGCAAACATACAGTAGGCACATTCACACACGAACGTATGCGCGCGCACCCCCACGCACATACAAATAGTGAAAGGCTTTCATCATATGATACACAGACACACTCACAGGTAGAGCTGCACTGGGTGATGCTGAGTGGTGCTTGTAAATGAAAGGGATTAACAGACTGGTGCCGGAGGGAGGGGAGAGGGGATGTAAAACAAAACTGTCTCTGGCTCGAAGCCAGCTGCACTCAGACACTATATCTGTCTGTCTGTCTGTCTGTGTCTGTCTGTCTCTCTCTCTCCCTGTCTGTCTCTCTCGCTGTCTATTTGTCTCCCTGTGTCTCTGTGTCTGTCTCCGTCTCTCTCTGTTTCTCTCTGTCTCCGTCTCTCTCTCTGTTTCTCTCTGTTGTTCTCTCTGTCTCTCCGTCTCTGTCCAGGTTTGTCCCAGTACTCTTACTGGACTTCTTTCCTCCTCTCCTTAACTTCACGACTGCAAAGCCAGGTGATCTCTCACAAAGCCAGGTGATCTCTCACAAAGCCAGGTGATCTCTCACAAAGCCAGGTGATCTCTCAGAAAGTCAAGTGATCTCTTACAAAGCCAGGTCATCACTCACAAAGCCAGGTGAATTCTCACAAAGCCAGGTGATCTCTCACAAAGCCAGGTAATTTCTCACAAAGCCAGGTGATCTCTCACAAAGCCAGGTGATCTCTCACAAAGCCAGGTGAATTCTCACAAAGCCAGGTGATCTCTCACAAAGCCAGTTGATCTCTCAGAAAGCCAGGTGATCTCTCAGAAAGCCAGGTGATCCCTCACAAAGCCAGGTGATCTCTCACAAAGCCAGGTGATCTCTCACAAAGCCAGGTGATCTCTCACAAAGTCAAGTAATCTCTTACAAAGCCAGGTCATCACTCACAAAGCCAGGTGAATACTCACAAAGCCAGGTGATCTCTCACAAAACCAGGTAATTTCTCACAAAGCCAGGTGATCTCTCACAAAGCCAGGTGATCTCTCACAAAGCCAGGTGAATTCTCACAAAGCCAGGTGATCGCTCACAAAGCCAGGTCATCTCTCAGAAAGCCAGGTCATCTCTCACAAAGCCAGGTCATCTCTCACAAAGCCAGGTGATCTCTCACAAAGCCAGGTGGTCTCTCACAAAGCCAGGTGATCTCTCACAAAGCCAGGTCATTTCTCACAAAGCCAGGTGATCTCTCACAAAGTCAAGTGATCTCTTACAAAGCCAGGTGATCTCTCACAAAGCCAGGTGATCTCTCACAAAGTCAAGTGATCTCTCAGAAAGCCAGGTGATCCCTCACAAAGCCAGGTGATCTCTCACAAAGCCAGGTGATCTCTCACAAAGCCAGGTGATCTCTCACAAAGTCAAGTAATCTCTCACAAAGCCAGGTGATCTCTCACAAAGCCAGGTGAATTCTCACAAAGCCAGGTGATCTCTCACAAAGCCAGGTCATCTCTCAGAAAGCCAGGTATTCTCTCACAAAGCCAGGTCATCTCTCACAAAGCCAGGTGATCTCTCACAAAGCCAGGTGGTCTCTCACAAAGCCAGGTGATCTCTCACAAAACCAGGTCATTTCTCACAAAGCCAGGTGATCTCTCACAAAGCCAGGTCATCTCTCAGAAAGCCAGGTCATCTCTCAGAAAGCCAGGTCATCTCTCACAAAGCCAGGTCATCTCTCACAAAGCCAGGTGATCTCTCACAAAGCCAGGTGGTCTCTCACAAAGCCAGGTGATCTCTCACAAAGCCAGGTCATTTCTCACAAAGCCAGGTGATCTCTCACAAAGTCAAGTGATCTCTTACAAAGCCAGGTCATCACTCTCAAAGCCAGGTGAATTCTCACAAAGCCAGGTGATCTCTCACAAAGCCAGGTCATTTCTCACAAAGCCAGGTGATCTCTCACAAAGCCAGGTGATCTCTCACAAAGCCAGGTGAATTCTCACAAAGCCAGGTGATCTCTCACAAAGCCAGGTGATCTCTCAGAAAGCCAGGTGATCCCTCACAAAGCCAGGTGGTCTCTCACAAAGCCAGGTGATCTCTCACAAAGCCAGGTGATCACTCACAAAGTCAAGTGATCTCTTACAAAGCCAGGTGATCTCTCAGAAAGCCAGGTGATCCCTCACAAAGCCAGGTGGTCTCTCACAAAGCCAGGTGATCTCTCACAAAGCTAGGTGATCTCTCACAAAGTCAAGTGATCTCTTACAAAGCCAGGTCATCACTCACAAAGCCAGGTGAATACTCACAAAGCCAGGTGATCTCTCACAAAACCAGGTCATTTCTCACAAAGCCAGGTGATCTCTCACAAAGCCAGATGATCTCTCACAAAGCCAGGTGAATTCTCACAAAGCCAGGTGATCTCTCACAAAGCCAGGTCATCTCTCAGAAAGCCAGGTCATCTCTCAAAAAAGCCAGGTCATCTCTCACAAAGCCAGGTGATCTCTCACAAAGCCAGGTGGTCTCTCACAAAGCCAGGTGATCTCTCACAAAGCCAGGTCATTTCTCACAAAGCCAGGTGATCTCTCACAAAGCCAGGTGATCTCTCACAAAGCCAGGTGAATTCTCACAAAGCCAGGTGATCTCTCACAAAGCCAGGTGATATCTCAGAAAGCCAGGTGATCTCTCAGAAAGCCAGGTGATCCCTCACAAAGCCAGGTGGTCTCTCACAAAGCCAGGTGATCTCTCACAAAGCCAGGTGATCTCTCACAAAGTCAAGTGATCTCTTACAAAGCCAGGTCATCACTCACAAAGCCAGGTGAATTCTCACAAAGCCAGGTGATCTCTCACAAAACCAGGTCATTTCTCACAAAGCCAGGTGATCTCTCACAAAGCCAGGTGATCTCTCACAAAGCCAGGTGAATTCTCACAAAGCCAGGTGATCTCTCACAAAGCCAGGTCATCTCTCACAAAGCCAGGTGATCTCTCAGAAAGCCAGGTCATCTCTCACAAAGCCAGGTGATCTCTCACAAAGCCAGGTCATTTCTCACAAAGCCAGGTGATCTCTCACAAAGCAAGGTGATCTCTCACAAAGCCAGGTCATTTCTCACAAAGCCAGGTGATCTCTCACAAAGCCAGGTGATCTCTCAGAAAGCCAGGTGATCTCTCAGAAAGCCAGGTGATCCCTCACAAAGCCAGGTGGTCTCTCACAAAGCCAGGTGATCTCTCACAAAGCCAGGTGATCTCTCACAAAGTCAAGTGATCTCTTACAAAGCCAGGTCATCACTCACAAAGCCAGGTGAATTCTCACAAAGCCACGTGATCTCTCACAAAACCAGGTCATCTCTCACAAAGCCAGGTGATCTCTCACAAAGCCAGGTCATCTCTCACAAAGCCAGGTGATCTCTCAGAAAGCCAGGTCATCTCTCACAAAGCCAGGTGATCTCTCAGAAAGCCAGGTCATCTCTCACAAAGCCAGTTAATCCCTCGCACATGCAAACACACCACACACACACCGTGACAGGATGGTGGTTTGGTGGCCTATACCAGTCACCACCCTACTGACATGGAGCAAAACCACTGCTGCTCAATACACACACACACACACACACACACACACACACACACACACACACACACACACACACACACACACTTGGACATAAACACCCACACGCTTGGACATAAACACACACAAGCTTGGACATTGACACACTCACACACATCATTTCCCTCCTCCCTGTTTTCTATGAAATTGTTCCTTATCATATTTAGCTTAGTTACTATCTTATGTAGCCTTTACCATCTCTTCATATGTTTCTATCGGTGCATTGGTATGCTACCTTTGAACTTTGACCTTTTGCACTTCAAATGCCTCGGCGGAGGTGCGTGTGTGTGCATGTGTGTGTTCGTGCAGATACACAAGTGTGTGTGTTACGGTGCATTAGAGGTAGGTGTGTTTTAACATAAAGCCTGTTGTTCTCAGGTGATGATTAGGGGGTCTATACATGAAGCAGAAGGAGACCACTATATCAGAAACACTCCTTCCCACCCTCTCTCCCCCTTTCTCTCTCAACCTCTCCCTCTTTCTTTCTTCCCCCTCCCTCACTCTTCTCTCCACCCTCTCTCTCTAGTTCACTGCGTCTTACCTTCTTTTTCTATGCCTCTACTCTCTCTCTCTCTCTCTCTCTATTGCTATACCAATTGTTCCCTATTTATCTGCATGTCTCTCCCTCTCTTTTCATCTCTCTCTCTGTGTTTCTTGTTCCCCGTTCATTCCCAAAGCGTCACAGAGCACAGGGTTGCCTGAGTGGCCTCACAGAAACACTTAAGCAGCGCTAAACAAGCGGCAGTGCAGGATCAATCAGCCCTAATAGCTGGTGAATGTGTTATGTAGTGAAAACACACCACTCACAGAGAGGCAGGGAAGCTGCCTGCAGGCTTACATCTGGGAGAGCTAGTTAGGACATCAGGGAGAAACACATACATACACACTAACGCACATGCTCATTCACTCATTGATGCACACACACACACCACAGCTATAAGCATGTGTGAAAAGTATGTAATCTAACATATATATATTACTCTCATACACCCAGATACACAGAGGACGATATTGAGTCATTTCACCTTTCCGCGCAAGGCCCTTAAAGGGAAAAATAAATCAAAAATGGGAAAAATGCATATACAGTGGGGCAAAAAAGTATTTAGTCAGCCACCAATTGTGCAAGTTCTCCCACTTAAAAAGATGAGAGAGGCCTGTACACTTCAACTATGACAAAATCCAGAAAATCACATTGTAGGATTTTTTATGAATTCATTTGCAAATTATGGTGGAAAATAAGTATTTGGTCAATAACAAAAGTTTATCTCAATACTTTGTTATATACCCTTTGTTGGCAATGACAGAGGTCAAACGTTTTCTGTAAGTCTTCACAAGGTTTTCACACACTGCTGCTGGTATTTTGGCCCATTCCTCCATGCAGATCTCCTCTAGAGCAGTTATGTTTTGGGGCTGTTGCTGGGCAACACAGACTTTCAACTCCCTCCAAAGATTTTCTATGGGGTTGAGATCTGGAGACTGGTTAGGCCACTCCAGGACCTTGAAATGCTTCTTACGAAGCCACTCCGTCGTTGCCCGGGTGGTGTGTTTGGGATCATTGTCATGCTGAAAGACCCAGCCACGTTTTCTCTTCAATGCCCTTGCTGATGGAAGGAGGTTTTCACTCAAAATCTCACGATACATGGCCCCATTCATTCTTTCCTTTACACGGATCAGTCGTCCTGGTCCCTTTGCAGAAAAACAGCCCCAAAGCATGATGTTTCCACCCCCATGCTTCACAGTAGGTATGGTGTTCTTTGGATGCAACTCAGCATTCTTTGTCCTCCAAACACAACGAGTTGAGTTTTTACCAAAAAGTTGGTTTCATCTGACCATATGACATTCTCCCAATCTTCTTCTGGATCATCCAAATGCTCTCTAGCAAACTTCAGACGGGCCTAGACATGTACTGGCTTAAGCAGGGGGACACGTCTGGCACTGCAGGATTTGAGTCCCTGGCGGCGTAGTGTGTTACTGATGGTAGGCTTTGTTACTTTGGTCCCAGCTCTCTGCAGGTCAGTCACTAGGTCCCCCCGTGTGGTTCTGGGATTTTTGCTCACCGTTCTTGTGATAATTTTGACCCCACGGGGTGAGATCTTGCATGGAGCCCCAGATTGAGGGAGATTATCAGTGGTCTTGTATGTCTTCCATTTCCTAATAATTGCTCCCACAATTGATTTCTTCAGTCCAAGCTGCTTACCTATTGCATATTCAGTCTTCCCAGCCTGGTGCAGGTCTACAATTTTGTTTCTGGTGTCCTTTGACAGCTCTTTGGTCTTGACCATAGTGGAGTTTGGAGTGTGACTGTTTGAGGTTGTGGACAGGTGTCTTTTATACTGATAACAAGTTCAAACAGGTCCCATTAATACAGGTAACGAGTGGAGGACAGAGGAGCCTCTTAAATAAGAAGTTACAGGTCTGCGAGAGACAGAAATCTTGCTTGTTTGTAGGTGACCAAATACTTATTTTCCACCATAATTTGCAAATATATTCATTAAAAATCCTACAATGTGATTTTCTGGATTTTTTTTTCTAATTTTGTCTGTCATAGTTGAAGTATACCTATGATGAAAATTACAGGCTTCTCTCATCTTTTTAAGTGGGAGAACTTGCACAATTGGTGGCTGACTAAATACTTTTTTGCCCCACTGTACATATACTCACATTCAGCCAATCAGGTTGCAGCAGTCTGTTTTTTACCCTTGGTTCGAACATTGTATGCAATGTCAGGAAGTAGCATTGGCCACCATAGCACAGTGGGGGGAAATGGGGTTTCATAAAGAAAGTACGCATATTTTCCTTTTTTTTCAACCTTCTCGCCATTAAATCATCTTAAGGAGGAAATTGAAACATTTGCAGCTTGAATTAAGAATGTTTTAGGTAGAAACAGGTCCAGGGGGAATACAAGTACATAGCCGGTTGAATGCAGTCCCTTTGGACGGTAAGATGAAACGACCAAAAAAATCGACATCTGCCGGCCTTGGGCTCAAGTCTATGAGGTGTGACTCTTCTGTTTCCAGTTCAGTTTGCTGGCCTTACCCGGGGGCTCCAGACTCTCAGCTGGACTAAGAACAGTGTTTCAGTGTTGCTCCTGTATGATTGAACTATAGAGTGTCCATGTGTCTCCTATTGACACCACAGTTACAGTGTCCTGGGCTACAACCGTATCACACACACACACAACCATACAACCGAATAGGCTAGGCTACTAGGTCATATCCTGGATACAGTAGTGGGGAGGCAGCTAGGCTACTAGGTCATATCCTGGATACAGTAGTGGGGAGGCAGCTAGGCTACTAGGTCATATCCTCGATACAGTAGTGGGGAGGCAGCTAGGCTATTAGGTCATATCCTGGATACAGTAGTGGGGAGGCAGCTAGGCTACCAGGTCATATCCTGGATACAGTAGTGGGGAGGCAGCTAGGCTATTAGGTCATATCCTCGATACAGTAGTGGGGAGGCAGCTAGGCTATTAGGTCATATCCTCGATACAGTAGTGGGGAGGCAGCTAGGCTATTAGGTCATATCCTGGATACAGTAGTGGGGAGGCAGCTAGGCTATTAGGTCATATCCTGGATACAGTAGTGGGGAGGCAGCTAGGCTATTAGGTCATATCCTGGATACAGTAGGGTGGAGGCAACTAGGCTATTAGGTCATATCCTGGATACAGTAGTGGGGAGGCAGCTAGGCTATTAGGTCATATCCTGGATACAGTAGTGGGGAGGCAACTAGGCTATTAGGTCATATCCTGGATACAGTAGTGGGGAGGCAGCTAGGCTACCAGGTCATATCCTGGATACAGTAGTGGGGAGGCAGCTAGGCTATTAGGTCATATCCTGGATACAGTAGTGGGGAGGCAACTAGGCCAGTCCAGCTGATCCTTCTACTGAACCATGGAGATACATGCTGTCTGTCTGCACACAGCAGCCACGGGTTCAACTCATCTTAACATCTCTCGCTCTCTCTAATTCCTCCATCTCTATCTTCAGATGCTCTGTCCATTTCTCAGTTGCCTTTCTACTTTGTTTATTCATTCTCCTTTTGTTACTGTGTGTGTCTTAATATTTCTCAAGCTCAAGCTCTCTCTCCATCTTTCTTTTTTCTGACCCTGCCACTTTACCAAGCTCTTTTTCCACATCACAATAACTTTTATCTTTCTCTCACTCTCCCTCCTTTCTCTGCCCCTCCTTTCTCTCGGTCTCTCTTTGTCTGTCTCTCGCTCATTACCGTCACCCCTACCCTCTCTTCCTCTTTCTCTCTTCCCTTCTCTCTCATACCCCCCCTCCCCCCTTCCTCTCTCTTCCCCCCACTCTCTTCCTCTCTCTCCCCTTTCTCTCTTTCTCTCTCTCCCTCCCCCTCTTTCTCTTCCCCCCTCTCTCACTACTTGTCATTCTTCTGACGTTATGAAATATTTTCCTGGCAGAATAAAATGAGTGTAATCACCAGAAACCAGACAGAAATTAAAACATAAATAAATTGTAGCATTTGTGAAACAAATGTTTTAGCTGAGTGCTTTTTCATTAGTTTTGTCACTCCTGCAGAAATGACATATTCCCAGCAGGCCAGAGTTACAAGTCTCTATAGCAGTCTCAGTCTGCGTCCCTAATGGAACCCCATTCCCTCCGTAGTGCACTACTTTTAAAGAGTCCTCTGGTCCCCGGTCAAAAGTTTTACACTATTTTCTGTGTGTCTAAACCAAGCAGAATCAGTTTCCTTCACCACGGGGCAATACGACACAGTGCCTTTACGTGTGACATCATCAGACTGTGACTGTCACATCTCACTACCATCTGTCTCACACACACACACACACACACACACACACACACACACACACACACACACACACACACACACACACACACACACACACACACACACACACACACACACACACACACACACACACACACACACCCCTAAGGTTTAACTTCAGGCATGCGTGTAGTTGGATTTATAAGGTATGGCAGATGTGTGATTTGGTGTAATCACAGGATAATGTGATATGATAGGTGGGGATGGGGGGAGTAACCAGACTATGCAACGTGATATGGGATGATATGAAAACATATTATATGCTAGGAAATGCTTTGTCACATATTTTGTGTATGTACAATATGGACAATATGACATTATTAGAGCCCTATTCAACGTGTTAATAGCATTGATCAGAACAAGAGTAGTTCCTTGATACTTCTATGAGTTATTTCCAGAAATCTTTTTACCAAGTCCCTCCACCTCTCTCCCACTGTCTTTTCTACAGACCCCACAGCCTCCATGTGCTCTCACATATTTAAAGCCTAACTGAAACTACAGTGATGGTGTCTAAGTTACTGCTTGCCTGCTTGCCTCAGCAAATGGGAGTTGTAGTTTGTTCACACCAACTTTGTCTCAGAGGATATAGCTGCCAACCAATGTTTGGCATTGTCTTGTTAATGTTTCATATGAATACGGAGAGATTATGCACAGAATTTTTGAGTTTGCCAAAAATAAAAACATCCTTCTCTCAAAAAATACACTGCTCAAAAAAATAAAGGGAACACTTAAACAACACAATGTAACTCCAAGTCAATCACACTTCTGTGAAATCAAACTGTCCACTTAGGAAGCAACACTGATTGACAATAAATTTCACATGCTGTTGTGCAAATGGAATAGACAACAGGTGGAAATTATAGGCAATTAGCAAGACACGCCCAGTAAAGGAGTGGTTCTGCAGGTGGTTACCACAGACCAGTTCTCAGTTCCTATGCTTCCTGGCTGATGTTTTGGTCACTTTTGAATGCTGGCGGTGCTTTCACTCTAGTGGTAGCTTGAGACGGAGTCTACAACCCACACAAGGGGCTCAGGTAGTGCAGCTCATCCAGGATGGCACATCAATGCGAGCTGTGGCAAGAAGGTTTGCTGTGTCTGTCAGCGTAGTGTCCAGAGCATGGAGGCGCTACCAGGAGACAGGCCAGTACATCAGGAGATGTGTAGGAGGCCGTACGAGGGCAACAACCCAGCAGCAGGACCGCTACCTCCACCTTTGTGCAAGGAGGAGCAGGAGTATTACTGCCAGAGCCCTGCAAAATGACCTCGAGCAGGCCACAATTGTGCATGTGTCTGCTCAAACAGTCAAAAACAGACTCCATGAGGGTGGTATGAGGGCCCGACGTCCACAGGTGGGGGTTGTGCTTACAGCCCAACACTGTGCAGGACGTTTGGCATTTGCCAGAGAACACCAAGATTGGCAAATTCGCCACTGGCGCCCTGTGCTCTTCACAGAAGAAAGCGTCTGGAGACGCCGTGGAGAACGTTCTGCTGCCTGCAACATCCTCCAGCATGACCGGTTTGGCGGTGGGTCAGTCATGGTGTGGGGTGGCATTTATTTGGGGGGCCGCACAGCCCTCCATGTGCTCGCCAGAGGTAGCCTGACAGCCATTAGGTACCGAGATGAGATCCTCAGACCCCTTGTGAGACCATATGCTGGTGCGGTTGGCCCTGGGTTCCTCCTAATGCAAGACAATGCTAGACCTCATGTGGCTGGAGTGTGTCAGCAGTTCCTTCAAGAGGAAGGCATTGATGCCATGGACTGGCCCGCCCGTTCCTCAGGCCTGAATCCAATTGAGCACATCTGGGACATCATGTCTCGCTCCATCCACCAACGCCACGTTACACCACAGACTGTCCAGGAGTTGGCGGATGCTTTAATCCAGGTCTGGGAGGAGATCCCTCAGGAGACGATCCGCCACCTCATCAGGAGCATGCCCAGGCGTTGTAGGGAGGTCATACAGGCACGTGGAGGCCACACATACTACTGAGCCTCATTTTGACTTGTTTTAAGGACATTACATCAAAGTTGGATCAGCCTGTAGTGTGGTTTTCCACTTTAATTTTGAGTGTGACTCCAAATCCAGACCTCCATGGGTTGATACATTTGATTTCCATTGCTAATTTTTGTGTGATATTGTTGTCAGCACATTCAACTATGTAAAGAAAAAATTATTTAATAAGAATATTTCATTCATTCAGATCTAGGATGTGTTATTTTAGGGGAGAGTGTGTAGGGCAGAGGGTGTAGAGGAGAGGGGAGAGGGTGTAGGGGAGTGGGGGAGAGGGTGTAGGGGAGTGGGGGAGAGGGTGTAGGGGAGTGGGGGAGAGGGTGTAGGGGAGTGGGGGAGAGGGTGTAGGGGACTACAGGAGAGGGGGAGAGGGTGTAGGGGAGTGGGGGAGATGGGAGAGGGCGTAGGGGAGTGGGGAAAGGGTGTAAGGGAGAGGGCGTAGGGGAGAGGGGAGAGGGTGTAGGGGAGTGGGGGAGAGGGTGTAGGGGAGTGGGGAAAGGGTGTAAGGGAGAGGGTGTAGGGGAGAGGGGAGAGGATGTAGGGGAGTGGGGGAGATGGTGTAGGGGAGTGGGGGAGAGGGTGTAGGGGAGTGGGGGAGAGGGTGTAGGGGACTACAGGAGAGGGGGACAGGGTGTAGGGGAGTGGGGGAGATGGGAGAGGGCGTAGGGGAGTGGGGAAAGGGTGTAAGGGAGAGGGTGTAGGGGAGAGGGGAGAGGATGTAGGGGAGTGGGGGAGATGGTGTAGGGGAGTGGGGGAGAGGGTGTAGGGGAGTGGGGGAGAGGGTGTAGGGGACTACAGGAGAGGGGGACAGGGTGTAGGGGAGTGGGGGAGATGGGAGAGGGCGTAGGGGAGTGGGGAAAGGGTGTAAGGGAGAGGGTGTAGGGGAGAGGGGAGAGGATGTAGGGGAGTGGGGGAGAGCGTGTAAGGGAGAGGGTGTAGGGGAGAGGGGGAGAGGATGTAAGGGAGAGGGTGTAGGGGAGTGGGTGAGAGGGTGTAGGGGTGTAGGGGAGAGTATGTAAGGGAGAGGAAGTAGGGGAGAGGGGAGAGGGTGTAGGGGAGATGGTGTATAGGAGAGGGGGAGAGGGGAGAGGGTATAGGGGAGTGGGTGTGCTTCTACACCTGCATTGCTTGCTGTTTGGGGTTTTAGGCTGGGTTTCTGTACAGCACTTTGAGATATCAGCTGATGTACGAAGGGCTATATAAATCAATTTGATTTGATTTGATTTTGTGTAGGTGTAGGGGAGAGAGTGTAGGGGAGAGGTGGAGAGGGTGTAGGGGAGAGGGTGTAGGGGAGAGGGGGAGAGGGTGTAGGGGAGAGTGTGTAGAGGAGCGGGGGAGAGGGTGTAGGGGAGAGGGTGTAGGGGAGAGGAGGCACTGCTGTCCTCACACGCTCTAATGGCCACTAATGGACAATGGGGACAGAGATTAGAAGCTGCCCCAAGAGGTGAAACAGCACAGATGTGATGTTTCAAGTTTTATGCGTGTTTGTATATGTGTATGTGTGATTGTGTGTTTGTGTACCTATTAGGGTCAGTGGCGAGATGCACTTAGAGAAGGATCAGGAATAAGGTACAGGAATAGAAAGATATTAACACTTTAATGCAGGAGGGTCACACACACACACACACACACACACACACACACACACACACACACACACACACACACACACACACACACACACACACACACACACACACACACACACACACACACACACACACACACACACACACACACAGCGGATGGAGTCTAGTGGTAGAGAGAGTGGTAGGTCAGTGATGTGGTAGCTACCCTCCTCTCTCTACCAGAAGGTTATGGTTAGGGTAGTGGTAGAGAGAGTGGTAGGTCAGTGATGTGGTAGTGCTAGCTACCCTCCTCTCTCTACCAGAAGGTTATGGTTAGGGTAGTGGTAGAGAGAGTGGTAGGTCAGTGATGTGGTAGTGCTAGCTACCCTCCTCTCTCTACCAGAAGCTTATGGTTACGGTAGTGGTAGAGAGAGTGGTAGGTCAGTGATGTGGTAGTGCTAGCTACCCTCCTCTCTCTACCAGAAGGTTATGGTTAGGGTAGTGGTAGAGAGAGTGGTAGGTCAGTGATGTGGTAGTGCTAGCTACCCTCCTCTCTCTACCAGAAGGTTATGGTTAGGGTAGTGGTAGAGAGAGTGGTAGGTCAGTGATGTGGTAGTGCTAGCTACCCTCCTCTCTCTACCAGAAGGTTATGGTTAGGGTAGTGGTAGAGAGAGTGGTAGGTCAGTGATGTGGTAGTGCTAGCTACCCTCCTCTCTCTACCAGAAGGTTATGGTTAGGGTAGTGGTAGAGAGAGTGGTAGGTCAGTGATGTGGTAGTGCTAGCTACCCTCCTCTCTCTACCAGAAGGTTATGGTTAGGGTAGTGGTAGAGAGAGTGGTAGGTCAGTGATGTGGTAGTGCTAGCTACCCTCCTCTCTCTACCAGAAGGTTATGGTTAGGGTAGTGGTAGAGAGAGTGGTAGGTCAGTGATGTGGTAGTGCTAGCTACAGAGGGACTGGGAGAATTCCTTAAGACAAGCCTGGCTGCGTTGCCACAGCAACGGGATCAGACGAGGTGCCTCCACGGAGACAAGCTAAACACTGTGCTATTGTTTGTGTGTGTGAGTGTGTGTGAGTGAGTGTGTGAGTTTGTGGGTGCGTTGCATGTGTAAGTTTCTGTGTTTGTGAGTGAGTGCTCATAGCTCCATGTGTGATCATAGCTTTCTGTGTGATCATAGCTCTCTGTGTGATCATAGCTCTATGTTTGATCATAGGTCTCTGTGTGATCATAGCTCTCTGTGTGATCATAGCTCTCTGTGTGATCATAGCTCTCTGTGTGATCATAGCTCTCTGTGTGATCATAGCTCTCTGTGTGATCATAGCTCTCTGTGTGATCACGTGTTGATCTCTGTCTGTATCAGCACTCTTCCGTTTATTCCAGTGTCTCCAACTGACTCCCTCTAATACATCTGGTACAGAACACACAGAGAGGATAAATTGACTCCCTCTAATACATCTGGTATAGAACACACAGAGAGGACCAACTGACTCCCTCTAATACATATGGTACAGAACACACAGAGAGGACCAACTGAATAGGAAGCGAGACACATAAACAGTAACAGATGAAAAGGGAGAGAAAATAGTTTGTGTGAATAAGAGAGGGAGAGAGAGAGGGGAGGGACAGGCAGACAAAGATAAATAGAAAGAAGACGAGAGAGGGAGAGGTAGAGAGCTGGGGTGAATAAGAGAGGGAGAGGGAGAGGTAGAGAGCTGGGGTGAATAAGAGAGGGAGAGAGAGAGGGAGAGAGAGAGGGAGAGGTATAGAGCTGGGGTGAATAAGAGATGGAGAGAGAGAGGGAGAGAGAGAGGGAGAGAGAGAGGGAGAGGTAGAGAGTTGGGGTGAATAAGAGAGGGAGAGGTAGAGAGCTGGGGTGAATAAGAGAGGGAGAGGTAGAGAGCTGGGGTAAATAAGAGAGGGAGAGGTAGAGAGCTGGGGTGAATAAGAGAGGGAGAGGTAAAGAGCTGGGGTGAATAAGAGAGGGAGGGAGAGAGGGAGAGGTAGAGAACTGGGGTGAATAAGAGAGGGAGAAAGAGAGGGAGAGGTAGAGAGCTGGGGTGAATAAGAAAGGGAGAGAGAGAGAGGGAGAGGTAGAGAGCTGGGGTGAATAAGAGAGGGAGAGAGAGAGGGAGAGGTAGAGAGCTGGGGTAAATGAGAGAGGGAGAGAGAGAGGGAGAGGTAGAGAGCTGGGGTGACAGGACGAGTGGTGACATCCGTCGGGGCAGTTTGTTGTCACGTTGGAGTCAGGCATCCTCGGCAACTACACCAGCCTCCCTCCAGCCATCTGTCGCTGTTGCTCCTCTCATTTACCTCATCCCCCTCTCTCTACCCCTGTCCCTCCTAATACCTCCTGTTCCCTCTCTCTACCCCTGTCCCTCCTAATACCTCCTGTCCCCTCTCTCTACCCCTGTCCCTCCTAATACCTCCTGTCCCCTCTCTCTACCCCTGTCCCTCCTAATACCTCCTGTCCCCTCTCTCTACCCCTGTCCCTCCTAATACCTCCTGTTCCCTCTCTCTACCCCTGTCCCTCCTAATACCTCCTGTTCCCTCTCTCTACCCCTGTCCCTCCTAATACCTCCTGTTGCCTCTCTCTACCCCTGTCCCTCCTAATACCTCCTGTCCCCTCTCTCTACCCCTGTCCCTCCTAATACCTCCTGTCCCCTCTCTCTACCCCTGTCCCTCCTAATACCTCCTGTCCCCTCTCTCTACCCCTGTCCCTCCTAATACCTCCTGTTCCCTCTCTCTACCCCTGTCCCTCCTAATACCTCCTGTCCCCTCTCTCTACCCCTGTCCCTCCTAATACCTCCTGTTCCCTCTCTCTACCCCTGTCCCTCCTAATATCTCCTGTTCCCTCTCTCTACCCCTGTCCCTCCTAATACCTCCTGTCCCCTCTCTCTACCCATGTCCCTCCTAATACCTCCTGTTCCCTCTCTCTACCCCTGTCCCTCCTAATACCTCCTGTTCCCTCTCTCTACCCCTGTCCCTCCTAATACCTCCTGTCCCCTCTCTCTACCCCTGTCCCTCCTAATATCTCCTGTTCCCTCTCTCTACCCCTGTCCCTCCTAATACCTCCTGTCCCCTCTCTCTACCCCTGTCCCTCCTAATACCTCCTGTTCCCTCTCTCTACCCCTGTCCCTCCTAATACCTCCTGTCCCCTCTCTCTACCCCTGTCCCTCCTAATACCTCCTGTCCCCTCTCTCTACCCCTGTCCCTCCTAATACCTCCTGTTCCCTCTCTCTACCCCTGTCCCTCCTAATACCTCCTGTTCCCTCTCTCTACCCCTGTCCCTCCTAATACCTCCTGTTCCCTCTCTCTACCCCTGTCCCTCCTAATACCTCCTGTCCCCTCTCTCTACCCCTGTCCCTCCTAATTCCTCCTGTTCCCTCTCTTCCACCCGACCCGGTCTCTCTCCCGTCTATCAACTATTTCTGTCTCTCCTTCCCCCTCTCTCTCTCTCCATCTCTATTCTCTACTTCCAGCCCATCCCTCTGTTTCCCTCCACTCATCCTTCTCTCTTTAACCCCACTCCCCTTCCTGGTTTCTTTTCACTCCATCCCTTTAGTCTTTCTCTCTCTCTCCATTCCTCTCTTTCACCTCATGCCTCGCTCACTCTTTCGCTCCACCACTCTTCCCTCCTCATCTGACCTTTTCACTGGCATTGCAGTCTTTGCCACTGGCCAAGGAAGAGGAAAAGCGAGAGAGGGAACAACAAAGAGAGACAGAGGGAAAGAGAAAAGGCAAAAGGAAAAAAATAATGCATTTGCAGTGAACACACTTCACCTGTGTGTGTGTGTGTGTGTGTGTGTGTGTGTGTGTATCTGCTTCTACATGTGCATTGGTCTGTGAGTTGTAGCTCCAGTGTTTATTGGTAATGCTCCCATAATGCATTGGTTACTGTGTAAGAGGCACTCTATGCTCTCCGTTACCATGGCAGAGTGGCGAGTCTGTTTCGTGTCATTCTAACCCTCTGTCTGGTGGATGGCAATGTTTAAATGTGAGTGTGTGTACTGTATCTGTGTGGAGAGTTGGTATGTGTGAATGGGTACAGGTGTGCTGTCTACACTATGTGTGAAAGGGTACAGGTGTGCTGTCTACACTATGTGTGAATGGGTACAGGTGTGCTGTCTACACTATGTGTGAATGGGTACAGGTGTGCTGTCTACACCTTGTGTGAATAGGTACAAGTGTGCTGTCTACACTATGTGTGAATGGGTACAGGTGTGCTGTATAAACTATGTGTGAATGGGTACAGGTGTGCGGTCTACACTATGTGTTAATGGGTACAGCTGTGCTGTCTACACTATGTGTGAATGGGTACAGGTGTGCTGTCTATACTATGTGTGAATGGGTACAGCTGTGCTGTCTATACTATGTGTGAATGGGTACAGCTGTGCTGTCTATACTATGTGTGAATGGGTACAGGGTGTGCTGTCTTTATCATACAATACCAGAGTTAACCTCCTTTATCATACAATACCAGAGTTAACCTCCTTTATCATACAATACTAGAGTTAACCTCCTTTATCATACAATACCAGAGTTAACCTCCTTTATTATACAATACTAGAGTTAACCTCCTTTATCATACAATACTAGAGTTAACCTCCTTTATCATACAATACCAGAGTTAACCTCCTTTATCATACAATACCAGAGTTAACCTCCTTTATCATACAATACTAGAGTTAACCTCCTTGATCATAGAGCAGTAGAGCAGTAGGCGTTCTCCTATGCAGACTCTCTCTCTCTAGTTACCCCACCATAGACAGTCTCAGACAACCCTCAGAGGAGAGTGGGTGGCGGTGGTTTGGGGGTTGTAGACGTTCAACTCTACAAGTACAGTTCTCATGTCTCATATTATATTCTACTATATTTGTTCATTCATGTCAACCTCAATAAATGATTTGACTGGGAATCCATATGCAAGTATTTTCAGTGTATGCAGTAATGCAATGCTATTCGATCATGATGCTACACCACTCACCTCTACCTACATGGTCCAGATGGCTTGGTTGGTGGGAGCATAGTGCTGGCAACACCAGGGTTATGGGCTCCATTCCCAACACAGTCACATACTGTATGTTAACTGTGACTGTAGGCCACTCTGGATAAAGACATCTGGTAGAACGACCATATCACCACACAACAGAGACTATCCATATACAATAACATCTCTATCAGTTGCAGCCTAATACACTGGACCTAGGCATTAGGTGTCATGGACAGAGGAGGTTCTGAAGACAGTGCAGCTTATAGCCTTGTAAAGAGGGGAAGTAAGAAAGAAGTGAAGGAGTACGGATGTATAGAGAGGGCGAGAATGTGACAGAAGTGAGATACTCAGGCCCCACGGTCTCTCATCCCTCCATCCACATTTCACAAGAGGGTAATGGTGAAATATGATCCTCTGTACATAGAGACAGCTATTGTACTGTACATTTCAGCTGGCTGACCCACAGAGAGATGGGGAGAGAGAGAGGGGGAGAGAGAGAGGGGGAAGGGATAGTGAGAGAAATAAGGGTTTGAGAGAGATGGAGATAGCAAGAGAGAGGCACATGGGGGAGAGACAGAATGAAAGAAAGAAAGAAACAGACTGAGAGACAATGGGAGAAGTGCAAAGATAGGGGAGTACATTTGGGGAACTGACTCTTCAAATAACATTATCCCAACAGATTAAAAAACCCATTTTAAATACACCACTGACTGCACACTGACTGTCAAAAACCAGCGCATCAACCCTCCCTCCTCACCCTTTTTAATCTCATCTGAGTCTGCCACAACACAAGACAATACAACACACCAAACATAACCTGCAGGTCCTACAGTCTGCAGCAGAAACCTCAGAGGTGCGGTGAGGGGAACCTTTAAATCATCTTTTTTCTTTTAGTTTTGGAATTCTGCCTCTTCACAGGTAGTTAGCTGCCGTAAGTGGGCCTCCCTCTCGTGCAGCAGCCCCAGCGAGCCGATCCCTGAGGGGCTGCTCCCTAAGCGCTGCAGGTGTTTCAGAGAAAGGACCAAACAAGCCGAGGGCGGCACGATAGATGGACGAGGCAATGGTGGAGAGATAATTGAATTATTAATAGGCAGAGACGTGGCGGTCTGTGATGCTAATTTGTCTGGCGGAAGGGTGGAGGTCTCTCTCTCCTCTTTCTCTCCCGTTGTCTCTTTCTCTATCGCTCTCTTTCTTCTGGCTGAATGCCGGCGGTGTCAGAGCTAGACCTGATGAGCCGCTCTTGATCTCAGGGCGGCACCGATCTCAGCAGGGAGACAATGCCTGACGCCACTGTCTCATCGGCTCCTCTGGCAGCCATTAGTCAGCCTTGGAGCTGTATGGAATGGTGAGGGAGTTGGATCACAGAACTGTAACTTATACACGCTGGGGCACATGGGATGGATGCCCAAATATGGTCCCCCTGCTGCTGCAACTTCCTCTCCATCCCATAGCCTGACTGCTATCTGTATCGTCTTATATCTCTGGGTTATAGAAAAGATCAAGAATACAGAAATTGAGAGCTATTTCCATAAACAACTGAATTACTACTTAGCTGTAGGATGTAATTCTTTAAAGCCTCTCTTTTGTGACAACGCAGTCCATGAGGTGGTGGTCGTAATCAGGTTTTATGCAATCTTCATATCCTGAATTCCAAAGTGATTTTGAATCAAGTGCCTTGCAGAGGCCAATTGAAATGACAAACACAGACATTTTTTCGAAAGCATTTCACAATGTCTGTGTCAGACTGTTCCCCTCAGAGATAATACAATCAAGTGCCACATAAACTGGGTTGTGTTCCGTAGTGCACGGCATAGAAAAACATTTTCAACGGAAAACAAAAACCAGCATTTTTTATTGGGCAAGTCCAGGTTGTCCCTCCTTGATTCAGATGGTTTTCTTCTGTTTGGTGCCTGATGAATACGACCCTGGAGTCTATTATGAATGACACGGATCAATGTAATGTGTACTTAAGTGGAGGTATGTTGGGAACGCAAGGGCACACACACACACACACACACACACACGCACACACACACACACACACACACCTGCCAGAGTGCTAAAGGACACTACAGAGGACAGACAGGGCAGAAGAGTGAAATGGTTCAACAAGTAAAACCAAAGCCAAAGGTAATACATATACAGTAATACATGTACAGTAACACATGTACAGTAATACATGTACAGTACTACATGTACAGTACTACATGTACAGTAATACATGTACAGTAATACATGTACAGTACTACATGTACAGTACTACATATACAGTACTACATATACAGTACTACATGTACAGTAACACATGTACAGTACTACATGTACAGTACTACATGTACAGTACTACATGTACAGTAATACATGTACAGTAATACATGTACAGTACTACATGTACAGTACTACATGTACAGTAATACATGTACAGTACTACATGTACAGTACTACATGTACAGTAATACATGTACAGTACTACATGTACAGTACTACATGTACAGTAATACATGTACAGTAACACATGTACAGTACTACATGTACAGTAATACATATACAGTAATACATGTACAGTAACACATGTACAGTACTACATGTACAGTACTACATGTACAGTAATACATGTACAGTAATACATGTACAGTAACACATGTACAGTAATACATGTACAGTACTACATGTACAGTACTACATGTACAGTAATACATGTACAGTACTACATGTACAGTACTACATGTACAGTACTACATGTACAGTAATACATGTACAGTACTACATGTACAGTAATACATGTACAGTAACACATGTACAGTACTACATGTACAGTACTACATATACAGTACTACATATACAGTACTACATGTACAGTAACACATGTACAGTACTACATGTACAGTACTACATGTACAGTACTACATGTACAGTAATACATGTACAGTAATACATGTACAGTACTACATGTACAGTACTACATGTACAGTAATACATGTACAGTACTACATGTACAGTAATACATGTACAGTAACACATGTACAGTACTACATGTACAGTACTACATATACAGTACTACATATACAGTACTACATGTACAGTAACACATGTACAGTACTACATGTACAGTACTACATGTACAGTACTACATGTACAGTAATACATGTACAGTAACACATGTACAGTACTACATGTACAGTAATACATATACAGTACTACATGTACAGTAACACATGAACAGTACTACATGTACAGTACTACATGTACAGTAATACATGTACAGTAATACATGTACAGTACTACATGTACAGTAATACATGTACAGTAACACATGTACAGTACTACATGTACAGTAATACATGTACAGTAATACATGTACAGTAACACATGTACAGTAATACATGTACAGTACTACATGTACAGTACTACATGTACAGTAATACATGTACAGTAATACATGTACAGTACTACATGTACAGTAATACATGTACAGTAACACATGTACAGTACTACATGTACAGTACTACATGTACAGTACTACATGTACAGTAACACATGTACAGTACTACATGTACAGTAACACATGTACAGTACTACATGTACAGTAACACATGTACAGTACTACATGTACAGTAACACATGTACAGTACTACATGTACAGTAACACATGTACAGTACTACATGTACAGTAACACATGTACAGTAACACATGTACAGTACTACATGTACAGTACTACATGTACAGTACTACATGTACAGTAACACATGTACAGTACTACATGTACAGTAACACATGTACAGTACTACATGTACAGTAACACATGTACAGTACTACATGTACAGTAACACATGTACAGTACTACATGTACAGTAATACATGTACAGTACTACATGTACAGTAACACATGTACAGTACTACATGTACAGTAATACATGTACAGTAACACATGTACAGTAACACATGTACAGTAATACATATACAGTAATACATATACAGTAATACATGTACAGTACTACATGTAGAGTAATACATGTAGAGTAATACATGTACAGTAACACATGTACAGTAACACATATACAGTAATACATATACAGTAATATGTATACAGTACTACATGTACAGTAATACATATACAGTAATACGTATACAGTACTACATGTACAGTACTACATGTAGAGTAATACATGTAGAGTAATACATGTACAGTAACACATGTACAGTAACACATGTACAGTAACACATGTACAGTAACACATATACAGTAATATTTATACAGTACTACATGTACAGTAACACATGTACAGTACTACATGTACAGTAATACATGTACAGTAACACATGTACAGTAACACATATACAGTAATACGTATACATTAACACAAACAGTAACACATGTACAGTAACACATGTACAGTAACACATGTACAGTAATACGTATACAGTAACACATAAACAGTAACACATGTACAGTAACACATGTACAGTAACACATGTACTGTAATACATGTACAGTAACACATGTACTGTAATACATGTACAGTAATACATGTATAGTAACACATGTACAGTAATACGTATACAGTACTACATGTACAGTAATACATATACAGTACTACATGTACAGTAACACATATACAGTGACACATGTACAGTAACACATGTACAGTAACACATGTACAGTAATACATGTGCAGTAACACATGTACAGTAATACATGTACAGTAACACATGTACAGTAATACGTATACAGTAACACATAAACAGTAACACATGTACAGTAACACATGTACAGTAACACATGTACAGTAACACATAAACAGTAACACATGTACAGTACTACATGTACAGTAACACATGCACAGTAATACATGTACAGTAATACATGTATAGTAACACATGTACAGTAATACGTATACAGTACTACATGTACAGTAATACATATACAGTAATATGTATACAGTAATATATATACAGTAATACATAAACAGTACTACATGTACAGTAATACATATACAGTAATACATAAACAGTAACACATGTACAGTAACACATGTACAGTAACACATGTACAGTAACACATGTACAGTAACATGTGTACAATAATATATGTACAGTAACACATTTACAGTAACACGTGTACAGTAATATGTGTACAGTCGTGTATAATGACAGTGTGGCAGAGTGGATGAAACTAATGCTGTAGTCACAACTGTTATTTCTGGCTGGCAGCCTATTGGAGAACAATACTGACAGTGTCTATCTGAATTCTGTCGTCAACATCTGGATGTGTGTGTGTGTGTGTGTGTATATATATTTACATTCCAGACCCTGACCCTGAAGTTTAAATACACCTTAGCCAAATACATTTAAACTCACATTTAATCCTAGTAAACATTCCCTGTCTTAGGTCAGTTAGGATCACCACTTTATTTTAAGAATGTGAAACGTCAGAATAATAGGAGAGAATTATTTTTTTCAGATTTTATTTCTTTCATCACATTCCCAGTGGTTCAGAAGTTTACATGCACTCAATTATTATTTGGTAGCATTTCCTTTAACTTGGGTGAAATGTTTTGGGAAGCTTTCCACAAGCTTCCCACAATAAGTTGGGTGAATTTTGGCACATTCCTCCTGACAGAGCTGGTGTAACTGAGTCAGGTTTGTAGGCCTCCTTGCTCACACACGCTTTTTCAGTTCCGGCCACACATTTTCTATATTATTGAGGTCAGGGCTCGGTGACTCGTAACTTTGGTGTCCTTAAGCCATTTAGTCACAACTTTGGAAATATGCTTAGGGTCAATGTCCATTTGGAAGACCCATTTGCAGCCAAGCTTTCACTTCCTGACTGATATCTTGAGATGTTGTTCAATATATGCCATCTATTTTGTGAAGTGCACCAGTCCCTCCTGCAGCAAAGCACCCCACAACATGATGCTGCCACCCCCGTGCTTCAAGGTTGGGATGGTGTTCTAAGGCTTGCAAGCCTCCCCCTTTTTCCTCCAAACATAACGATGGTCAGTATGGCCAAACAGATCTATTTTTGTTTAATCAGAACCAGAGGACATTTCTCCAAAAAGTACGATCTTTGTCCCCATGTGCAGTTGCAAACCATAGTCTGGCTTTTTTATGGCAGTTTTGGAGCAGTGGCTTCTTCCCTGCTGAGCGGCCTTTCAGGTTATGTCGATATAGAACTTGTTTTACTGTGGATATAGATACTTTTGTACCTGTTTCCTCCACCATCTTCACAAGGTCTTTTGCTGTTGTTCTGGGATTGATTTGCACTTTTCGCACCAAAGTACATTCATCTCTAGGAGACAGAACGCGTCTCCTTCCTGAGCGGTATGACGGCTGCGCGGTCCCATGGTGTACTATTGTTTGTACAGATGAACGTGGTATGAACCAGACTTCTGGAGGTCTACAATTTTTTTCTGAGGTCTTGGCTGATTTCTTTTGATTTTCCCATGATGTCAAGCCAAGAGTAACCGAGTTTGAAGGTAGGCCTTGAAATACATCCACAGGTACACCTCCAATTGACACAAATTATATAAATTAGCCTATCAGAAGCTTCTAAAGCCATGACATCAATTTATGGAATTTTCCAAGCTGTTTAAAGGCACAGTGAACTTAGTGTATGTAAACTTCTGACCCACTGGAATTGTGATACAGTGAATTATAAGTGAAATAATCTGTCTGTAAACAATTGTTGGAAAAATGACTTGTGTCATGCTGTCACATTCGTCATAACGAGGAGACCAAGGCGCAGAGTGATATGAATATATTCCTCTTAAATGAAAGAGAACACTGAACAAACTATATGACGCTATATATAACGAGTGCTGACATGCAACTAACCATAGACAATAACCCACAAAACAAAGATGGAAAATGGCAACCTAAATAGGATCCCCAATCAGAGACAATGACAAACAGGCCACCATAGACCTACAGTGCCTTGCGAAAGTATTCGGCCCCCTTGAACTTTGCGACCTTTTGCCACATTTCAGGCTTCAAACATAAAGATATAAAACTGTATTTTTTTGTGAAGAATTAACAACAAGTGGGACACAATCATGAAGTGGAACGACATTTATTAGATATTTCAAACTTTTTTAACAAATCAAAAACTGAAAAATTGGGCGTGCAAAATTATTCAGCCCCCTTAAGTTAATACTTTGTAGCGCCACCTTTTGCTGCGATTACAGCTGTAAGTCGCTTGGGGTATGTCTCGATCAGTTTTGCACATCGAGATACTGACATTTTTTCCCATTCCTCCTTGCAAAACAGCTCGAGCTCAGTGAGGTTGGATGGAGAGCATTTGTGAACAGCAGTTTTCAGTTCTTTCCACAGATTCTCGATTGGATTCAGGTCTGGACTTTGACTTGGCCATTCTAACACCTGGATATGTTTATTATTGAACCATTCCATTGTAGATTTTGCTTTATGTTTTGGATCATTGTCTTGTTGGAAGACAAATCTCCGTCCCAGTCTCAGGTCTTTTGCAGACTCCATCAGGTTTTCTTCCAGAATGGTCCTGTATTTGGCTCCATCCATCTTCCCATCAATTTTAACCATCTTCCCTGTCCCTGCTGAAGAAAAGCAGGCCCAAACCATGATGCTGCCACCACCATGTTTGACAGTGGGGATGGTGTGTTCAGCTGTGTTGCTTTTACGCCAAACATAACGTTTTGCATTGTTGCCAAAAAGTTCAATTTTGGTTTCATCTGACCAGAGCACCTTCTTCCACATGTTTGGTGTGTCTCCCAGGTGGCTTGTGGCAAACTTTAAATGACACTTTTTATGGATATCTTTAAGAAATGGCTTTCTTCTTGCCACTCTTCCATAAAGGCCAGATTTGTGCAATATACGACTGATTGTTGTCCTATGGACAGAGTCTCCCACCTCAGCTGTAGATCTCTGCAGTTCATCCAGAGTGATCATGGGCCTCTTGGCTGCATCTCTCATCAGTCTTCTCCTTGTATGAGCTGAAAGTTTAGAGGGACGGCCAGGTCTTGGTAGATTTGCAGTGGTCTGATACTCCTTCCATTTCAATATTATCGCTTGCACAGTGTTCCTTGGGATGTTTAAAGCTTGGGAAATCTTTTTGTATCCAAATCCGGCTTTAAACTTCTTCACAACAGTATCTCGGACCTGCCTGGTGTGTTCCTTGTTCTTCATGATGCTCTCTGTGCTTTTAACGGACCTCTGAGACTATCACAGTGCAGGTGCATTTATACTGAGATTTGATTACACACAGGTGGATTGTATTTATCATCATTAGTCATTTAGGTCAACATTGGATCATTCAGAGATCCTCACTGAACTTCTGGAGAGAGTTTGCTGCACTGAAAGTAAAGGGGCTGAATAATTTTGCACGCCCAATTTTTCAGTTTTTGATTTGTTAAAAAAGTTTGAAAGATCCAATAAATGTCGTTCCACTTCATGATTGTGTCCCACTTGTTGTTGATTCTTCACATAAAAATACAGTTTTATATCTTTATGTTTGAAGCCTGAAATGTGGCAAAAGGTCGCAAAGTTCAAGGGGGCCGAATACTTTCGCAAGGCACTGTACATATACCTAGACAAACCAAAACTCCATAGATGTACAAAAAACCCTAGACAAGACAAAAATACGCATACCATCGTCGTCACAACCTGACCTAACCAAAATAATAAAGAAAACAAAGATAACTAAGGTCAGGGTGTGACACATGCCCAAAGTAGATGTCCTAACCGACTTTCCAAAACTATAGTTTGTTTACAAGAGTGGTTGAAAAACTAGTTTTAATGACTCCAATCTAAGTGTATGTAAACTTCCGACTTCAACTGTATCTCCATTTCTATCTTTATATTTTGGGAGATTTGTGTGTATTGTTTTTTATCGTTAGGTATTACTGCACTGTTGGAGCTAGAAACACAAGCATTTCACTACACCTGCGTGTGTAATTGTGTATGTGTATGTGTGTGTGTGTGTATGTGTATGTGTGTGTGTGTGTGTGTGTGTGTGTGTGTGTGTGTGTGTGTGTGTGTGTGTGTGAAGCAAATGGCCACAGTCCATAGCCTCCCTCTGGAGACTGCTTAGTCTGTACAGTGAGTGTCTCTGGGTGATGTTCCTCCAGCACTCTAGAGGAAGTCGCACTTTGACAAGCTGGCTACAGTACAGCAGACAGGCAGACAGGGAGACAGACATGACGCCTCCACTCTACAGCAAAGCTGAGCTGCAGTGTCACCAGGAAACCGGGAGAGAGACATGGAAAGAGAGAGGGAGAGAGACATGGAAAGAGAGAGGGAGAGAGAGAGAAAGAGAGAGAGACAGAGAGAGATAAGGTCAGAAAGGGGGGATTGGAGGGTTAGGTGCTACTATACCTGTCACACCTGTGATGCAAGCTGAAGACTGGAGGACGAGGTCCTCAGATGCCAAGGTGACACTTTATCGAACCCCTCACATACGAGATACATTGTCCTAAACTCTTATTGTGGGACCTACAGTACAGCACTCTGAGAGTACAAGAAGTTCTATCCTCTCAAGGGTTTCCAAGGTGAGAGAGCGGCTGGAAGTACAGTAAGACAGTATGACAAGTAAACAGAGCTTCTTCCTGTCCTGTCTCACCCTGTGTGGAACTCTCTCCCTCTGCCACATGTGCATTAATACTGTATAGCAGTCTGCTGGCGATGGCCTTTTTCTCTGAATTCAGGCAGAGAGTGAAAGAGAAGAAAAAAGAGAGAGAGAGCGAGTGAGAGAGAGAGCGTGAGAGACAGAGAGAGAGAGCAAGAGGGAAAGCGAGGGAAAGAAAAGAGAGGAAGGATAGGAAGACTCAATAATATATGGACCCAGTCTGTTTCTTTGTGTGTCAGAACCGCTGGGTCTCTGGAAGCCATTGTATTTTCTCTCCATCTGTACAGTACATCTCTATCCTTCCATTACCCCCTTTCTCTATCTCCTCTACTGCCTTTGTTTATGCATAACCTTTTGAATTAACTTTATAGGTTTCAAGTTTGTGTGAGTCTGCACTGCCAACCCCCCCCCCCCCCCCTTAGATATTTGTCCCTGGATCCCGTCTAGTTACTAATGGTTGGCTAGCACAGTAAGGACATTGTGAAATTACACTGAGCAGAATAAATACCCTCTTCAGTGCGTGTGTGTGTGTGTGCATTATCTCCCATCTGGCCACTAGAACCATCCTTTATCATTGGCCCCAGGTTTTCCAGCACACTGACCCATTATCATCTGCCATTGTTTCCAGTTAATGTGTCTGTTAATACTGATGATAGCCTAAATGTCTCTGTGTTGGCAAACCTGCCACCCTATCTGATGCCAACACAATGGAAAGGGGGAGAGAAGAGATGAAAATGAGTTTGAAAGACACTTTTCTTCCACCTTCTGTGATGTATCTCTGGTGCAGTGCTTGACCAACACACAGCAGGCTAACAGCAGTCTGTCAGTAGTGTAGCAGGAATGCAGCATGATGAACAGAATGAGCCAAACAAACTGTATACAATACATGACAACCTTCAGGTCACGAAATGCGATAGCGACCCTGCCCACGCTTCTCCCTCTCTCCCTCCATCCCTCCCTCCCCTCCCTCCTTTGGGGACAGTGGAGTGACGGTAGGGCCTTTGAGGACAGTGGAGTGACAGTAGGGCCTTTGAGGACAGTGGAGTGACAGTAGGGCCTTTGAGGACAGTGGAGTGACGGTAGGGCCTTTGAGGACAGTGGAGTGACGGTAGGGCCTTTGGGGACAGTGGAGTGACGGTAGGGCCTTTGAGGACAGTGGAGTGACGGTAGGGCCTTTGGGGACAGTGGAGTGACGGTAGGGCCTTTGAGGACAGTGGAGTGACGGTAGGGCCTTTGAGGACAGTGGAGTGACAGTAGGGCCTTTGAGGACAGTAGAGTGACAGTAGGGCCTTTGAGGACAGTAGAGTGACAGTAGGGCCTTTGAGGACAGTAGAGTGACAGTAGGGCCTTTGGGGACAGTAGAGTGACGGTAGGGCCTTTGGGGACAGTGGAGTGACGGTAGGGCCTTTGAGGACAGTAGAGTGACGGTAGGGCCTTTGAGGACAGTAGAGTGACAATGGGGCCTTTGAGGACAGTGGAGTGACGGTAGGGCCTTTGGGGACAGTGGAGTGACGGTAGGGCCTTTGAGGACAGTAGAGTGACAATGGGGCCTTTGAGGACAGTAGAGTGACGGTAGGGCCTTTGAGGACAGTAGAGTGACGGTAGGGCCTTTGGGGACAGTGGAGTGACAGTAGGGCCTTTGGGGACAGTGGAGTGACGGTAGGGCCTTTGGGGACAGTGGAGTGATGGTAGGGCCTTTGGGGACAGTGGAGTGACGGTAGGGCCTTTGAGGACAGTGGAGTAACACTCTAACCACTAGGTCCCCCTGCCGCCCCGGTGTGAGTGAGTGAGTATGAGTGGGATGGATAAAACATGAGCGTGAGTGTATGTGTTTGGGGAAACTAGTATTACTATTTAGAAACATGTGAGATGTGGATAGCGCCAGGCTAGCCTGCTGCATTACTCCAGCTCAGGTTATCCGTGCGGTTAGCCATGGTCAGCCATAACGGCTCAACTGGTTGCACTGATACTGATGGGTATTGACAGCAACTGACCTTGTGGGGATCACACCTCAGCAGGACATACTTTACAACAGGGGGAACATTGAGTACAGAGGTATTGAACACACAGGCGGAAAATACTCGTAAAAAATAAATAAATAAAATATATTCCAGGAATGAGTTGAATTAATTCAAGTCAAACCAAAGACTGCCAAGAAACAAAATATCACGTTTTATCAATTCAACATGCAACAACTAAATTAGAATGGATCCCTTTCTTTAAGGGATAATGCCAGAGGATATGTCGGCACGGATGTTGGTCGGCCCAAAACCAAGTCACTTTTATTCGGGGCGGCAGCGTAGCCTAGTAGTTAGAGCGTTGGACTAGTAACTGGAAGGTTGCAAGTTCAAACCCCTGAGCTGACAAGGTACAAATCTGTCGTTCTGCCCCTGAACAGGCAGTTAACCCACTGTTCCCAGGCCGTCATTGAAAATAAGAATGTGTTCTTAACTGACTTGCCTAGTTAAATAAAGGAAAAAATAAAAAATTCAACGGGTTACCAACATAACTAAATAATGACTGACCTATTTTATACAACGGGTTACCAACATATCTAAATAATGACTGACATATTTTATACAACGGGTTACCAACATATCTAAATAATGACTGACATATTTTATACAACAGATTACCAACATATCTAAATAATTACTGACATATTTTATACAATGGGTTACCAACATATCTAAATAATGACTGACATATTTTATACAACGGGTTACCAACATATCTAAATAATTACTGACATATTTTATACAACGGGTTACCAACATATCTAAATAATGACTGACATATTTTATACAACGGGTTACCAACATATCTAAATAATGACTGACATATTTTATACAACGGGTTACCAACATATCTAAATAATGACTGACATATTTTATACAACGGGTTACCAACATATCTAAATAATGACTGACATATTTTATACAACGGGTTACCAACATATCTAAATAATGACTGACATATTTTATACAACGGGTTACCAACATATCTAAATAATGACTGACATATTTTATACAACGGGTTACCAACATATCTAAATAATGACTGACATATTTTATACAACGGGTTACCAACATATCTAAATAATGACTGACATATTTTATACAACGGATTACCAACATATCTAAATAATGACTGACATATTTTATACAACGGGTTACCAACATATCTAAATAATGACTGACATATTTTATACAACGGGTTACCAACATATCTAAATAATGACTGACATATTTTATACAACGGGTTACCAACATATCTAAATAATGACTGACATATTTTATACAACGGGTTACCAACATATCTAAATAATGACTGACATATTTTATACAACGGGTTACCAACATATCTAAATAATGACTGACATATTTTATACAACGGGTTACCAACATATCTAAATAATGACTGACATATTTTATACAACGGGTTACCAACATATCTAAATAATGACTGACATATTTTATACAACGGGTTACCAACATATCTAAATAATGACTGACATATTTTATACAACGGGTTACCAACATATCTAAATAATGACTGACATATTTTATACAACGGGTTACCAACATATCTAAATAATGACTGACATATTTTATACAACGGGTTACCAACATATCTAAATAATGACTGACATATTTTATACAACGGGTTACCAACATATCTAAATAATGACTGACATATTTTATACAACGGGTTACCAACATATCTAAATAATGACTGACATATTTTATACAACGGGTTACCAACATATCTAAATAATGACTGACATATTTTATACAACGGGTTACCAACATATCTAAATAATGACTGACATATTTTATACAACGGGTTACCAACATATCTAAATAATGACTGACATATTTTATACAACGGGTTACCAACATATCTAAATAATGACTGACATATTTTATACAACGGGTTACCAACATATCTAAATAATGACTGACATATTTTATACGACGGGTTACCAACATATCTAAATAATGACTGACATATTTTATACAATGGGTTACCAACATATCTAAATAATGACTGACATATTTTATACAACGGGTTACCAACATATCTAAATAATGACTGACATATTTTATACAACGGGTTACCAACATATCTAAATAATGACTGACATATTTTATACGACGGGTTACCAACATATCTAAATAATGACTGACATATTTTATACGACGGGTTACCAACATATCTAAATAATGACTGACATATTTTATACAATGGGTTACCAACATATCTAAATAATGACTGACATATTTTATACAACGGGTTACCAACATATCTAAATAATGACTGACATATTTTATACAACGGGTTACCAACATATCTAAATAATGACTGACATATTTTATACAACGGGTTACCAACATATCTAAATAATGACTGACATATTTTCATTAAAACATTTATTTTGATAAATTTATTCATACTATTTCATCCTTCCACAAGATATAGTCCCGACACAAATCTAGGATTGCTACCCAAGCCGGTTGATCGTTCGCTCTATCGGTTCGGTTTCTAGAGATGCGACCCAGTCGTTCAGTCTTGTCATTCGTTTTAAATGTTCCATTGCCATACTGGCTGGCAGCGTTCTTATCCTTTGCTAGCTAGCTAGCCAACTATGGCTAACAGTCACGTCAAAAAGTGCAGTCAGAATAACAGCACAGTAGCTGCAATTGCATTTGTTTAAGCTGTTTTCTAGTGATATTTATTTGAACACTTCCATAACAATGAGCTAATGAGGCGTGATTTCACCTGGCATAGAACATGTGCTCTCTCGTCAGGACACTGTTGTTCAGAGGAGCTGGTCAACAACACAACTAACACAATCACTTCAAACTGAAGCTGCAAAGACTGAAAACTAGCTGCACTTTATTTAGTTGGACCTTTTTTTCAATTGACATTTCTTTGTATAAATCCATAAAAATGATTCCAGCTGATTCATGATTTCGACTGGCTGAGAACGCTGCCTGTCTGTCTGTCTGTCTCGTCCCGACTCCCGAGATGTTCATTACAATGGGACAGCAGGAGATTGAATTTCAATATTGAAACAGTGTTACAAATATCGGAGAGACAGACAGTAAGGTTTATACAAATCCCCATTGTTGAAAACTAAATGTTAGTCTAAAAGAAATGTGAGATAATGTCCAAGACACCTACAGCAGCCGATGTCACAGGAAGGCAAACGACATCAACCACCCGAGCCACTGCCTGTTCACCCCACTATCATCCAGAAGGCGAGGTCAGTACAGGTGCATCAAAGCAGGGACCGAGAGACTGAAAAACAGCTTCTGTCTCAAGGCCATCAGACTGTTAAACAGCCATCACTAACATAGAGAGGCTGCTGCCAACATACTGACTCAAATCTCTGGCCAAATTTACTGCTCTAATTAGATTGGTAACCAGTTTATAATAGCAATAAGGCACCTCGGGGTTTGTGGTATAGGTCCAATATACCACGGGTAAGGGCTGTGTCCAGGCACTCCGCGTTACGTCGTGCCTAAGAACAGCCCTTAGCTGCGGTATATTAGCCATATACCACACCTCCTCGGGCCATATTGCTTAAATAGATACCGTCTGGGAATGCGGTTTTAACCAATCAGCATTCAGGATTAGACACACCCGTTGTATAATGTATAGTAGATCATACAAGCCTGCTAACACGTTGAGTATTTTCCTTTGCTTCTTCCAACTGAGGCTATGAATACACAGCTGTTAGGACAGGTAAACACACACTGCAGATGCTGTCCATCATCTCACACTGACACACCAAACCAAACCCATTACGGCTTTGCTATGCCATCTATCTTACATCTCTATCTTACATCTCTATCTTACATCTCTATCTTACATCTCTATCACACTGCCGCCGGCCCTTCAACAGATCTTTAATGATCACAAAAGTTTCTGCTGAACCTAATGCTCTCTAATGACGTTGTTGCTAATGATAATGTTAGGAGATTAAAAGGTTAAACAACAACTTATTGATTCCCACAGATCTGATTGGTGGTTGGGGGCCAAGGTGACCGAATGTAGACAGACGTGTCATAATAGGTTAAGAGTGAGAGTCAAACTAGGGAAAGAGTCAAACTAGGGGGGTTAAGATTCATTTGAATAACTGTTTATCTACAGTGGTCCAATTTAAGTCTGCAGAAGGTGTAAATAAAAACACACAGGAAAGTATAAATAAGGAAACAGAGATAAACCAATGCCATTATCAGGCCAAGACTCTTCCATGATATGGGTAAGGAAGTTAGGAATCTAAAGAAAATAGAACACAATACACACATAGAATACAATACACACACAGAATACAATACACACACAGAGCACAATACACACACAGAGCACAATACACACACAGAGCACAATACACACACAGAACACAATACACACACAGAACACAATACACACACAGAACACAATACACACACAGAACACAATACACACATAGAATACAATACACACACAGAACACAATACACACATAGAACACAATACACACACAGAACACAATACACACACAGAACACAATACACACACAGCACACAATACACACACAGAACACAATACACACACAGAACACAATACACACACATAACACAATACACACACAGAACACAATACACACACAGAACACAATACACACACAGAACACAATACACACACAGAACACAATACACACACATAACACAATACACACACAGAACACAATACACACACAGAACACAATACACACACAGAACACAATACACACATAGAATACAATACACACACAGAACACAATACACACACAGAACACAATACACACACAGAACACAATACACACACAGAACACAATACACACATAGAATACAATACACACACAGAACACAATACACACACAGAACACAATAAACACACAGAACACAATACACACACAGAACACAATACACACACATAACACAATACACACACAGAACACAATACACACACAGAACACAATACACACACAGAACACAATACACACATAGAATACAATACACACACAGAACACAATACACACACAGAACACAATACACACACAGAACACAATACACACACATAACACAATACACACATAGAATACAATACACACACAGAACACAATACACACACAGAACACAATAAACACACAGAACACAATACACACACAGAACACAATACACACACACACAACACAATACACACATAGAACACAATACACACACAGAACACAATACACACACAGAACAGAATACACACATAGAATACAATACACACACAGAACACAATACACACACAGAACACAATACACACACATAACACAATACACACATAGAACACAATACACACATAGAACACAATACACACATAGAACACAATACACACACAGAACACAATACACACACATCATACAATACACACACATCATACAATACACACACAGAACACAATACACACACGGAATACAATGCACACATAGAACACAATACACACATAGAACACAATACACACACATCATACAATACACACATAGAACACAATACACACGCAGAATACAATACACACATAGAACACAATACACACAAACCACAATACACACACACAGAATACAATACACACATAGAACACAATACACACGCAGAATACAATACACACATAGAACACAATACACACATACCACAATACACACACGCAGAATACAATACACACACAGAGCACAAACAGAACACAATACACACATAGAACACAATACACACATATAACACAATACACACATAGAACACAATACACACAGAGCACACAATATACACACACATAGCACAATACACACATAACACAAAACACACATATAACACAATACACACATAGAACAAACGCATTCTCATCCAGTGTGTGTGAGATAACAATAGGTTGTCATAACATCATTTAAACAGTGTCTGGGTCTCTGGTAGCCCCTCTCTCACTCTCTTGCACGCTCACACACACACACGCACACACACACACACAGTGATGAAGAGCCTGGAGTTGGCACTTTCTGCCACTAAACTAAGTGGTACTGAATTGTGCTGTCAGCTCTCATTAGAGAACAGCTGACAGAAATAGAAAATAGAGAGAATCCAGTTTATCAGAGGAAGACAGGAAGGAAGCAGGGAAGGTCTGTATTGAAACTAATAAATCACTTCATCTAGTCAGTTATGACATTATATCATAATACAATCTCCCAGTGCAGTCAAAAACGTTTTAGGATATTTCCACACTTTGGATTGAAAGAACTATCTGAAATGGTCAAAATGATGATAATGCTCTTTTAGTGTAAGAACTGGTCTAGACGATCCTATTCGCCAATCAGGGCTGTATATGTAAATATATTTATATTTGTATCGACACGCCCAAATGATCAGACTGAGTACTTCAATAACAAAAGTAGGCTCAGTGAATGAAATAATAAAACATATATTTGGAGTTATTAGACATACAGTGATGATTTAAAAGATGATTTAAAAGATGATTTAAAAGACTGCACTGGGGCTTTAAACTTTGAATGTCTTTGAACCTCCGAGAGTTGGCTTAACGTTAGACCAGAAAAGCTAGCTAACAAGCTTGTGTGTGCAGAGCGGCACCAGAATTCATATTTTTGTAGTTAATAAGTCCAATGTGAAACGCGATATCTATAGCATCATTAACCAGCATTGAAAAAGTGAATGCATTATTATCTAATAAAAATAAAAGAAGCCACGCGTGTAACATCAGTAGGCTACAGCTATGCCTCGGAGATGGAAGGGCAGGTAGCCTACAAGCACACAAACTGGCTTTGCACAAGCACCTTATAGAGTTTTTTGTGGGCCTGAAAAAAAAAATGTCCGGAATGTAAAAGATCGTTATTAACTAGTTTCCATGCTTTTAAAATAACGGTTCTGTTCCAGAACAGTGTAGATCACATTCGTTCCCGGTTCTTATTCGGTTCCTTGAAAATGCCTTGTTATTTTCCTGGTTTTCAGTTCTGTTCCCTGAACCGGTTCCAACTCCTGGTCTAAATGTGTGTATGTGTGTGTATGTGTGTGTGCCCACGTTTGCGTCCATCTGCATGTGTGCACATGTCCCCATGTGTGTGTGTGTGTGTCAGAGGTGAGCCCTGTAATAAGCTTGATTTGTTCAATCAAGCCGGGGGAGACTGCATAGACCTAATTGAGATCATCAATTACTGGCCAGAGTCAATGGCCTTTATCGGATTGCAATACATCCACAGGGAGGAGGTGATAGGTCAGACAGTTGGATTCAGAGGTCAGCTATTGGTCCAATAAGGAGACGTGTGGATTAGAGGACAAAAGACTAGATCACCAGATCACAGTGGGCCTGTGTTGTGTTTAATTTTGCTTCCCTCTTCAGATTTGATCCCTACTTGCAAAACTGAACAAATCTGCATAATACTATTATTGACCAAATAGCTCTCACAGTCTCACGTCACAGTTTTAAACGTCAAAGGTTTAAGGTTAAGTTTAGGCATTAAAGGTTAGGATTAAGGTTTGGTATAGGCTTAAAACCAAAATCTCAAAAACAACTTTATCGCTGGATTCTAAATTGGATTCGCCATCCCCGTCCACAACGCTCAAACTAAACCAAAATCTACTTGAAGGTAGCAGTGCTCACTGTTGCCCCCTAGTGGCCAGTTTCCACGTCATCTCCCGACATCCTCAGACATGGATGGACGTCGAATACGGGTGACCTGGCTGTTATTGACACCATTGATAAAGATGAGCAAAAATGAATGTATAAAATAAATAACATTCATGCCCAGGCTAGAGCAGGGTCACTGGGCAGGAGTTGGCCATGCAGTGGGGTCAGGGCTGGAGGTGTGGTAATATCACCCTCCTACTGGAAGTATTTATTCTGCATCATCACCAACACCTACTGTACAGGACTCGCTCTCCCCGTCTCTCTTTCTCTCTCAGTCCCCATCTCTCTTTCTCTCTCCCTCGCTCCGTCTATCTCTCTCTCTCTCTCTCTCTTTCTCTAGCATGTTCCATCTATCTCTCTCTCTCTCTCTCTCTCTCCCCATCTCTCTTTCTCTCTCAGTCCACATCTCTCTTTCTCTCTCCCTCGCTCTGTCTATCTCTCTCTCTCTCTAGCATGTTCCATTTATCTCTCTCTCTCTCCCCATCTCTCTTTCTCTCTCAGTCCCCATCTCTTTCTCTCTCCCTCGCTCCGTCTATCTCTCTCTCTCTCTAGCATGTTCCATCTCTCTCTCTCTCTCTCTCTCCCCATCTCACCCCGCCCCCTCACTCCCTCTCTCTGACTTTCTCTCTCTCGTTCAGTCTCTCTGAGGTCTGAGAAGGCAGTCACCAGTGCAATTAGAGACTCCATGTTCTTCCCTCCTGTCTCTTTAACTCGACAGGCACACACACACACACACACACACACACACACACACACACACACACACACACACACACACACACACACACACACACACACACACACCTGTCTAAGCTAGACAGGCACTAGGCAAAAGTTCCCTCCTACACCACGCTAACTATCCACCCTAGTCTCCCCCTTTCCTCCCTCTCCCTCTCTCCTCCCTCACTTGTTCTTTCGCTCTTCAAGAAAGAGCTAGCTAGCAATCTTTCCCTCTCTCGTTCTCTGCCTCTCAAAGACAGTGCTAACTATGGACCCCAGGTAGAGTAGCTTCTGCAGGAGCTGAATGGGGATCCAAATAAACAAACAAAATACTATCCACCCTTGTCTTTCTTCTCATTCACTAGATCTCACACTTTAATTTCTAGAAGCCTCTCAGCAAAAAGTGCTAACTATCCACTCCTCCCTTTCTCTCTCTCCATTGCACCAACTGTTCATATCTCTCTGTACCTTGAGTAGCATGCTAGTGTATCTATAATTACCCTTTCCCCCATCCCTCGCTTGTGAAGAATCAACAACAAGTGGGACACAATCATGCAGTGGAACGACATTTATTGGATATTTCAAACTTTTTTAACAAATCAAAAACTGAAAAATTGGGCGTGCAAAATTATTCAGCCCCTTTACTTTCAGTGCAGCAAACTCTCCAGAAGTTCAGTGAGGATCTCTGAATGATCCAATGTTGACCTAAATGACTAATGATGATAAATACAATCCACCTGTGTGTAATCAAGTCTCCGTATAAATGCACCTGCACTGTGATAGTCTCAGAGGTCCGTTAAAAGCGCAGAGAGCATCATGAAGAACAAGGAACACACCAGGCAGGTCCGAGATACTGTTGTGAAGAAGTTTAAAGCCGGATTTGGATACAAAAAGATTTCCCAAGCTTTAAACATCCCAAGGAACACTGTGCAAGCGATAATATTGAAATGGAAGGAGTATCAGACCACTGCAAATCTACCAAGACCTGGCCGTCCCTCTAAACTTTCAGCTCATACAAGGAGAAGACTGATCAGAGATGCAGCCAAGAGGCCCATGATCACTCTGGATGAACTGCAGAGATCTACAGCTGAGGTGGGAGACTGTCCATAGGACAACAATCAGTCGTATATTGCACAAATCTGGCCTTTATGAAAGAGTGGCAAGAAGAAAGCCATTTCTTAAAGATATCCATAAAAAGTGTCATTTAAAGTTTGCCACAAGCCACCTGGGAGACACACCAAACATGTGGAAGAAGGTGCTCTGGTCAGATGAAACCAAAATTGAACTTTTTGGCAACAATGCAAAACGTTATGTTTGGCGTAAAAGCAACACAGCTCATCACACTGAACACACCATCCCCACTGTCAAACATGGTGGTGGCAGCATCATGGTTTGGGCCTGCTTTTCTTCAGCAGGGACAGGGAAGATGGTTAAAATTGATGGGAAGATGGATGGAGCCAAATACAGGACCATTCTGGAAAAAAATCTGATGGAGTCTGCAAAAGACCTGAGACTGGGACGGAGATTTGTCTTCCAACAAGACAATGATCCAAAACATAAAGCAAAATCTACAATGGAATGGTTCAAAAATAAACATATCCAGGTGTTAGAATGGCCAAGTCAAAGTCCAGACCTGAATCCAATCGAGAATCTGTGGAAAGAACTGAAAACTGCTGTTCACAAATGCTCTCCATCCAACCTCACTGAGCTCGAGCTGTTTTGCAAGGAGGAATGGGAAAAAAATTCAGTCTCTCGATGTGCAAAACTGATAGAGACATACCCCAAGCGACTTACAGCTGTAATTGCAGCAAAAGGTGGCGCTACAAAGTATTAACTTAAGGGGGCTGAATAATTTTGCACGCCCAATTTTTCAGTTTTTGATTTGTTAAAAAAGTTTGAAATATCCAATAAATGTCGTTCCACTTCATGATTGTGTCCCACTTGTTGATTCTTCACAAAACAAATACAGTTTTATATCTTTATGTTTGAAGCCTGAAATGTGGCAAAAGGTGGCAAAGTTCAAGGGGGCCGAATACTTTCGCAAGGCACTGCATATACCTCGAACCAACATGTATTTCTCAATCAATGGGGTATTCACCCTTAACCCTACATGTAGGGTACCAGGAAAAAGTTTGGACACATCTACTCATTCAAGGGTATTTTCTACATTGTAGAATAATAGTGAAGACATCAAAACAGTGAAATAACATGTGGATCATGTAGTAACCAAAACAGTGTGACACAAATAAAAATATATTATAGATTTTAGATTCTTCAAAGTAGCCACCCTTTGACTTGAAGACAGCTTTGCACACTCTTGGCATTCTCTCAACCATCTTCACCTGGAATGTTTTTCCAACAGTCTTGAAGAAGTTCCCACATGTGCTGAGCATGCACGGTGGTTAACTGTGTCTTGAATTCTAAATAAATAACAGACAGTGTCACCAGCAAAGCACCCCCACACCATCACGCCTCCTCCTCCAAGCTTCACGGTGGGAACCACACTTGCAGAGATCATCCGTTCACCTACTCTGCGTCTCACAAAGATACAGCGGTTGGAAACAAAAATCACAAATTTGGACTCATCAGACCAAAGGACACATTTCCACTGGTCTAATGTCCATTGCTCATGTTTCTTGGCCCAAGCAAGTCTCTTCTTATTATTGAGGTCCTTTAGTAGTGGTTTCTTTGCAGCAATTCGACCATGAAGGCCTGATTCTCCTCTGAACAGTTGATGTCTGTTACTTGAACTCTGTGAAGCATTTATTTGGGCTGCAATTTCTGAGGCTGGTAACTCTAATGAACTTGTTCTCTGCAGTAGAGGCAGCTCTGGGTCTTTCCTGTGGTGGTCCTCATGAGAGACAGTTTCATTATAGCGCTTGATGGTTTTTGCGACGACAGTTGAAGAAACTTTCTTGACTTTTTATGGATTGACAACTTCATGTATTAAAGTAATGACGCACTGTCGTTTCTCTTTTCTTATTTGAGCTGTTTTTGCCATGATATGGACTTAGTCTTTTACCAAATAGGGCTATCTTCTGTATACCACCCTTACCTTGTCACAACACAACTGATCACATTAAGAAGGAAATCAATTCCACAAATGAACTATTAACAAGACACACCTGTTAACTGAAATGCATTCCAGGTGACTACTTTCTGAAGCTGGTTGAGAGAATGCCAAAAGTATGGCTGTCATTAAGGCAAAGGGTGGTTACTTTGAATAATCTTAAATATAACATATATTTTGATTTGTTGAACACTTTTTTGGTTACTACATGATCTCCTATCATGATCTCCTATCATCTCCTACTACACTATCTCCCCAATCACCCTCTCCCTATCTCTTTACACTCTCCATCTCCTCAATCCCCCTCTCCCTTTACACTATCCATCTCCTCAATCCCCCTCTCCCTATCTCTTTACACTCTCTATCCCCTCAATCACCCTCTCCCTATGTCTTTTACACTCTCTATCCCCTCAATCCCCCTCTCCCTATGTATTTTACACTCTCTATCCCCTCAATCCCCCTCTCCCTATGTCTTTTATACTCTCTATCCCCTCAATCCCCCTCTCCCTATGTCTTTTACACTCTCTATCCCCTCAATCCCCCTCTCCCTATGTCTTTTACACTCTCTATCCCCTCAATCCCCCTCTCCCTATGTATTTTACACTCTCTATCCCCTCAATCCCACTCTGCCTATGTCTTTTACACTCTCTATCCCCTCAATCACCCTCTCCCTATGTCTTGTACACTCTCTATCCCCTCAATCCCCCTCTCCCTATGTCTCTTACACTCTCTATCCCCTCAATCCCTGTCTCCCTATGTATTTTACACTCTCTATCCCCTCAATCCCCCTCTCCCTATGTCTTTTACACTCTCTATCCCCTCAATCCACCTCTCCCTGTCTTTTACACTCTCTATCCCCTCAATCCCCCTCTCCCTATGTATTTTACACTCTCTATCCCCTCAATCCCCCTCCCCCTATGTCTTTTACACTCTCTATCCCCTCAATCCCCCTCTCCCTATGTCTTTTACACTCTCTATCCCCTCAATCCCCCTCTCCCTATGTCTTTTACACTCTCTATCCCCTCAATCCACCTCTCCCTGTCTTTTACACTCTCTATCCCCTCAATCCCCCTCTCCCTATGTATTTTACACTCTCTATCCCCTCAATCCCCCTCCCCCTATGTCTTTTATACTCTCTATCCCCTCAATCCCCCTCTCCCTGTCTTTTACACTCTCTATCCCCTCAATCCCCCTCTCCCTATGTATTTTACACTCTCTATCCCCTCAATCCCCCTCTCCCTATGTCTTTTACACTCTCTATCCCCTCAATCCCCCTCTCCCTATGTCTTTTACACTCTCTATCCCCTCAATCCCCCTCTCCCTATGTATTTTACACTCTCTATCCCCTCAATCCCCCTCCCCCTATGTCTTTTATACTCTCTATCCCCTCAATCCCCCTCTCCCTGTCTTTTACACTCTCTATCCCCTCAATCCCCCTCTCCCTATGTATTTTACACTCTCTATCCCCTCAATCCCCCTCCCCCTTTGTCTTTTATACTCTCTATCCCCTCAATCCCCCTCTCCCTGTCTTTTACACTCTCTATCCCCTCAATCCCCCTCTCCCTATGTATTTTACACTCTCTATCCCCTCAATCCCCCTCTCCCTATGTCTTTTACACTCTCTATCCCCTCAATCCCCCTCTCCCTATGTATTTTACACTCTCTATCCCCTCAATCCCCCTCCCCCTATGTCTTTTATACTCTCTATCCCCTCAATCCCCCTCTCCCTGTCTTTTACACTCTCTATCCCCTCAATCCCCCTCTCCCTATGTATTTTACACTCTCTATCCCCTCAATCCCCCTCTCCCTATGTCTTTTACACTCTCTATCCCCTCAATCCCCCTCTCCCTATGTCTCTTACACTCTCTATCCCCTCAATCCCTGTCTCCCTATGTATTTTACACTCTCTATCCCCTCAATCCCCCTCTCCCTATGTATTTTACACTCTCTATCCCCTCAATCCCCCTCTCCCTATGTCTTTTACACTCTCTATCCCCTCAATCCCCCTCTCCCTATGTCTTTTACACTCTCTATCCCCTCAATCCCCCTCCCCCTATGTCTTTTACACTCTCTATCCCCTCAATCCCCCTCTCCCTATGTCTTTTACACTCTCTATCCCCTCAATCCCCCTCCCCCTATGTCTTTTAAACTCTCTATCCCCTCAATCCCCCTCTCCCTATGTCTTTTACACTCTCTATCCCCTCAATCCCCCTCCCCCTATGTCTTTTAAACTCTCTATCCCCTCAATCCCCCTCTCCCTATGTCTTTTACACTCTCTATCCCCTCAATCCCCCTCTCCCTATGTCTTTTAAACTCTCTATCCCCTCAATCCCCCTCCCCCTATGTCTTTTACACTCTCTATCCCCTCAATCCCCCTCCCCCTATGTCTTTTAAACTCTCTATCCCCTCAATCCCCCTCCCCCTATGTCTTTTAAACTCTCTATCCCCTCAATCCCCCTCCCCCTATGTCTTTTAAACTCTATATCTCCTCTCTCTCTTTCCCCTTCAACCATCTCTTTTAAACTCTCTATATCTCCTCTCTCTCTTTCACTCACTTCGATATTAATAATAGAAAAGCCTTTTCTTGACATGACAAGAGACTGAGAAGCAGCCTGTGTAACACTGCCAGTGTTAGTCCCACTAAAACACTGGATAAATAACAAACACTAACATTTCTCACTCTGTTTTCCATCTCACTCTCTATTTCTCCTCACCATGTTGTCTTCCTCTGTTTTCTTCCTCCCTTCCATAACCCTCCTCTCCCTCCATCCCTTGGTATTTTCCTCTCATTTCTCTCTACAGTGTATTCCCAGGCAGGAAAAAGCAGACAGGGAGTGGGTGGAGGCAAAATATGAAAAAAATTGAGACGACAACAATAGTTATCTCGCTCTGTATCTCTCTCCCCCTCTCCTTCTCTCTCTCTCTCTCTCACACACACACACACACACACACACACACACACACACACACACACACTTCCTCTTCCTCCCCACTTCCCACTTTCTTTGAACGACTAAACTTCCTGAAAAAACTGCAGAGAAAAAAGCAACAGGAGCTTTGATCTCCCACAAGTCATCTGGAGGCCAGAAACCCTGATCCACCTCCTTTAATCAGGGGAAATATGGGGGACCCTAACCCTGACCCCTAATGTTTGACCTCTAACCCCACACTACAACATAACCTCTCTCTTTCATCTACTGTCTGGGGCACCTGCAAAATATGGCGCTGTGTCTGATTATGTCTGTTTATGTCTGTTTGGTTGATACTCGAAAATAAGTAACTACATAAACATCCTAAACTCAACTCCATTTCTGAAATTGGATGATATTTCCTGAAAAAAATGAAATGGCTACTGTAGATGGGCTATGAGCTTTGATGTGTTTTTGTTGGTCAAAGTCTCCTCTCCTACCCTGTAATGTACAATGACAACATACAGTGACATGTAGTAGGATATATACAGGACAACAAGACAATTCCCCTGTTAATCCATCCAAAACATAGTCCTTGAAGCCTAGTTCCTAATAGAGCTGTTATCATTGAACCATCCTATTGTCTCCAGCTGCAGTGCTGTGGCCGCTCTCTCTCTCTCTAGTCAGTACAGTATTCAGTGGAGCGTGTCTCTGTCTCTCCCCACCCACTCACAGGCCCAGCCAGGAGCCACGGGGTTAACAGAGCCCATCAAACAGCCATTTAAACCCCATCTCCATTCAACAGGCATGCCAGAGAGGCACATATAGATGCAGAAGCAGAGGCAGGATCTGACACACACATTGAAATCAAAGGGGGATTGAATAAGCCGCTACACCTTTGAATGACACATAATGACAATAGGTGTTCCTGCCACACATGCACCTGCTGGAACAAAGTGAGCAATTGTGCTCGTTTTTTCCCTCTCTTCCATTCTTTCACTCTGTCTATCAGGATGGATGTTAGGGTAAGGTGTGACTGGAGAGATATGGAGAGAGTATGGGTGAGGGTAGTGGGGTTGAGCAGGCTGGGTAGAGAGAATATGCTTGATAGACATTGCATTGTAATTCTATGAGGTTAGAATTAGACAGAGAATCAGATAGATAGACAGAAAGTTCTGGAATACAGAGCACAGCAGTTAGTGTGCAGCCAGACAGAACATTCTGGAATACACAGGCACAGAACCAGAACCATATAGGGAGAGTGTGTGCATGCACGCGTGTGTGTTGCATGTATATGTGTGTGGATTCATCCGTGCAGGAGAGGAAGAGAGGAAGAGAGACAGTACCATGTACACACCACATTCCATCATCACACCATCCATCATCACCACATGAGAGCCGGCCCGTGCACTGATTGGCTACGTGTGCCTGCTGCCATCCAATGATTGGCTGTGTGGTACCTGGTATTGAATCAGAAGTGGTACCCTGGTCTCTGTGGAGTCTCTTAAACCCCTCTATAGCCCTGTCACACAGAGAGAGAGAGAGACCAGGCGCTAATGGAGTTTATCCTGGATGTGACAGAGAGGTGTGAAGAGAGGTACAGAGAGAGAAAATAAGTAAGAGGGAAAAGGGAGATGATGTTGAAGAGGGAGAGTGGGAGAGAGAGAAACATTGTTTCCAATAATTACGTTAACTAGAGAGTTTCTCCTGAGTGGCTGACAAGGAGTAGACAGCGTGAGGAGAGGAGAGGGGAAGGAGGAGAAAAGAGAAGGAAGTGATGAAGTAATAGACAGAAGAGAGGTTGGAGGAAGAGGAGAAAGGGGGGAGCCAAGGGAGATAAGGTGGAGAGAGAACCGATAAGAGTAGGTAGGGTGAAAGATGGATGGGTGAGAGGACGGAAGGAGGCAAAAGGGAGGAGAGAGAGAGTGAAAGAGAGACTCAGGTGTGATGACTCTCAGGTGTGTGGATATCCGTCTCCATCGTGGTAACAAGCTGTCAGATACAGAGAAGATCATGGGCCGCGGAGGCCGGTCACTCCTCTAGAACCCCGTGAGCCAATCAAGCTCCAGGGAGAGAGAGAGAGGAAGATGGATAGATGGATAGACAGATGTATGAAGAGGAAAGATAGGAGGGAGATAAGAGAGACAAAGAGGTAGAGGAGAGACAGTAGAGAGAGGGAGAGGGTGAAATAGGATATAAGAATCACAGCAGCTTCCCATCACACTCACAGGCTCACAGATAGCATGAAGCCATGAGTTGTGTTACCTATTGGTGGCATCACAACAAGCAGGTGAGTGTTTTTGCACCTAAAAAACATAGAAACTCAAGGTTGCTTTCGTATCCCTGGTTCTATGATTATACGAGTGAGATGTAGCACATCTGGGAAATCATCTTTGCGCATTTCACCACAGAAAAAAAAACACATTTCCTTATCAATCTAAATACAATACTCTACAATGACAAAGAAAACAATTGTTTTTAGATTTTTTTTGCAAATGCAAAGAAGATACAAAACTGAAATATCACATTTAAATAAATATTCAGACCCTTTACTCAGAACTTTGTTGAAGCACCTTTGGCAGCGATTACAGTCTCAAGTCTTCTTGGGTACGATGCTACAAGCTTGGCTTGGAATTGGAGTTTCTTCCATTCTTCTCTACAGATCCTCTCAATGTATGTCAGGTTGGACGGGGAGCGTCACTATCTTCTGGTCTCTCTAGAGATGTTAGATCGGATTCAAGCCTGTGCTCTGGCTGGGGCACTCAAGGACATTCAGAGTCCCGAAACCACTCCTGCGTTATCTTGGCTGTGTGCTTAGTGTCATTGTCCTGTTGGAAGGTGAACCTTCGTCCCAGTCTGAGGTCCTAAGTGCTCTGCAGCAGGATCAAGGATCAAGGATTCCTCTGTACTTTGCTCCGTTCATCTTTCCCTCGGTCCTGACTAGTCTCCCCGTCCCTGCCGCTGAAAACATCCCCAACTCATGATGCTGCCACCACCTTGCTTCACTGTAGGGATGGTGCTAAGTTTCTTCCAGATGTGATGCTTGGCATTCAGGCCAAATAATTCAATCTTGGTCCTTTAGGTGCATTTTGGCAAACTCCAAGCAGACTGTCATGTGCCTTTCACTAAGGAGTGGCTTCCATCTGGCCACTACTATAAAGGCCTGATTGGTGGAGTGCTGGGTTGTCCTTTTGGAAGGTTCTCCCATCTAACCATCGGGTTCTTGGTCACCTCCCTGATCAAGGCCAGTCTCCCCCGATTGCTTAGTTTAGCCGGGTAACCAGCTCTAGAAAGAGTCTTGGTGGTTCCAAACTTCGTCCATGTAAGAATGATAGAGGCCACTGTGTTCTTGGGAACCTTCAATGCTGCAGACATGTTTTGGTACTCTTCCCCAGATCTGTACCTTTCCTCAAAAATCTACACAATACACCATTATGTCAAAGTGAAAGCAGGTTTTTAGACATTTTAGAAAAAAATACAACCGAAATAGCTTATTTCCATAAGTATTCAGACACTTTGCTATGAGACTCAAAATTGAGCTCAGGTGCATCCTGTTTCCATTGAGATGTTTCTACAACTTGATTGGAGTCCACGTGGCAAATTCAATTGATTGGACATGATTTGGAAAGGCACACGCCTATCTATATAATGTCGCACAGTTGACAGTGCATGTCAGAGAAAAAAACAAGCCATGAGGTCAAAGGAACAGCTCTGGTGGGAATTCCTGCAGTCAGCCAATTGCAGGCTGCCTCAACACTTGAGCCATCTATGGCATTGTGTTGTGTGACAAAACTGCACATTTTAGAGTGGCCTTTTATTGTCCCCCAGCACAAGGTGCACCTGTGTAATGACCACACTGTTTAATCCGCTTCTTGATATGCCACAGCAGTCAGGAGAATGGACTATCTTGGCAAAGGAGAAGTGCTCACTAACAGGGATATAAACAGATTTGAAATAAGCTTTTTGTGCGCATGGAAAATATCTGGGATCTTTTATTTCAGCTAATGAAACATGGAACCAACACTTTACATGCTGCGTTTATATTGATGTTGAGTGTACATACATGCAAACAAGTACACAATACAAAGGCATGATCAAAATACAGGAGCGGACAGAGAAGTATCAACTACAGCTCTATCCATTACAGGAAGTAACCAATCACACAGCTCTGTCCGAGACAGGAAGTAACCAATCACACAGCTCTGTTCGAGACAGACAGGTTGAGTGGTGAACCTCTCCCTCCCTATAAGGCGCCACTCGCCCACCCACTGGCCATTCTCGCTCTCTTCCTTGCGAAGAGTCACTAGGCTCCCGAAGCTCTCCTCAGCACAACATGATCCCTGTCTTCCTGCTTAAATGTTTTCAGAACCGTGATGTTAACTCTGCCGAACATTGGACCTCAGCTCCACTCGATAGTGTTGAGTACTGGCAAAATATTTATTTTGTTGCTTCGAGTTGAATTTAAAATATATATATATTCTAACCCTCCGGGCTAACACGTCATTTTCTACAACAGGCGCTACTACACTACAGTGTTTAATTACAATGGCCACTGCTGCCCCAGCCCAGGGACAGCCAGGCCAAGCACTCAAACCCCCACGTTCTTGCGCTTTCGGCTCCATGATTGCGAGGAAAGGCTCTCACCTTCTCTGCATCAACTGCTTGGGAAAGAAACAGGTAGCTCTCGACGACCCCGTGTCCTGCACGCATTGTAAAAAAAGGACGAGGGTTTGAGGAGGAAACTAGTATTTGAAAAAGCACTGCAATCACTTGCAAATAGGTATTAACTGCTCCTTGTAATTTTGAATATCTATGCTTTGGGTAAGTGGTGGGGTGTGGTAGACAGGTCCCCATCTCCCCAGAGTGTCTGAATCTGGGGGTTTAGGACTGGATTATATTATTTCTCTTTTTAGTCCATTAAGCTGATGAGCCTGCTCATATCTCAGCCTGACTGACTCATAGCCTGACGTATGTGGGGCATGATGATGAGCATATTGAAGGTGAGTAAGTGCTAGGCCAGACATATCTAATGTCCAATCAGTTACACAGACAGCAGAAATCTCTGTCCTATCTCTGTGCCAATACATAAAGAGACACAGGCCTCTTTGTCTGGTCAGGAGAGACCAGAGATAATATCTTAGGATAATAAACCAGAGAGGAGAGGAAAGGAGAGGAGAGGGGACAGGAGAGGGGAGTGGAGAGGAGGAGAGTGGAGGGGAGGCGAGGAGACGTGGAGAGTGGGGAGGTGAATGGAGTAGATGGGAGGAGAGGGGAGGAGAGTGGAGGGGAGGAGAGAGAGGTGGAGAGTGTGGATGAGAGTGGAGGGGAGTAGAGTAGAGCGGAGGGGAGAAGAGGGGAGGAGAGTAGAGGGGAGGAGAGGTGGAGAGGGGGGTGTGGCTTCACGGTAAGCAGGCAGGCATATAACATGGCAACGTATGCAAGCACACACGCCTTTCCGTACTCACACACACAGACACAGACACAAACACACACACAGAAGCATGTAAGATGAAGAAAAATGCAGAGGGTGAAATGAATGAGAAGAGAAAATCATGGAGAGAGAGAGAAAAGAGAGAGAGTTGAAAAGAGAGGGGAGAGTTGGCCCGAGGGAGTAAGAGAGAGATGAAAAAAGAGATGGGAGAGAATGGCAGAGGGAGTAAGAGAGAGATGAAAAGAGAGATGGGCAGAGGGAGTGAGAGAGAGATGAAAAGAGAGAGGGGAGAGATGGGCAGAGGGAGTGAGAGAGAGATGAAAAGAGAGAGGGGAGAGATGGGCAGAGGGAGTGAGAGAGAGATGAAAAGAGAGAGGGGAGAGATGGGCAGAGGGAGTAAGAGAGAGATGAAAAAAGAGATGGGAGAGAATGGCAGAGGGAGTAAGAGAGAGATGAAAAGAGAGATGGGCAGAGGGAGTGAGAGAGAGATGAAAAGAGAGAGGGGAGAGATGGGCAGAGGGAGTGAGAGAGAGATGAAAAAAGAGAGGGGAGAGATGGGCAGAGGGAGTGAGAGAGAGATGAAAAGAGAGAGGGGAGAGATGGGCAGAGGGAGTGAGAGAGAGATGAAAAGAGAGAGGGGAGAGATGGGCAGAGGGAGTGAGAGAGAGATGAAAAGAGAGAGGGGAGAGATGGGCAGAGGGAGTGAGAGAGAGATGAAAAGAGAGAGGGGAGAGATGGGCAGAGGGAGTGAGGGAGAGAATGAGAGACATGCAGAGAGTGGAACAGTGGGAGTTTTTTTTCTCTGTTGTAAGCAGGCCTGCCTGGGAGGGAATCATTGGCCTTTCATCTGGTGTGTGTGTGTGTGTGTGTGTGTGTGTGTGTGTGTGTGTGTGTGTGTGTGTGTGTGTGTGTGTGTGTGTGTGCGCAGAATCACCACCTCATCTAACAACAAACACCCGAAACCCAGAAATTCCCAAGCCCTGTCTCTCCATGTATTACAATGATGACCTGAGTCATCACCATGGGCCGGAGTTGGCCAATCAAAGGCGTCAGTGTTTGGGGCGATGTGAAATAAGATTGGGAAACTTCCTGTCTAGAGGCCGATCACACACACACACCAATCTTACACACTAGAAAGCCTAGCAAATCCCTCAAAACCCTGACAGTACATCAAAGACTGAACAGCCTCAATGGAGAGAGAGACTTCCTCAGCATTCACTGCAGATTATCACCTGGGTCAGCCACGGGAAAGAGTGTTTGTGCCAACACACTCCTAGATGGACACACACACACACACACACACACCCAGACAAACACACACCTACTGAAGCAAACTTATATCCAGTCGCAGTCTGTCAGAACAGAGCAAAAAAGTTGTCATTCACAGGTTGGTCAACTTTCTCCATCATTCAGCATTACTGAGTGGATCAACACCGGGGTTGAATATAGAGACAGTAAAGTAGACTTACTCAGGTCAGGACATCAGGAGATACTGAGCTTTCAGGCAGACTGGGATCAGGCCAGAGGGAGGAGAGGGGGAGAGGGAAAGGAGAGGAGGGGAAAGAGAAAAGGTAAGAGATGGTGGAGGACAGATAGGATGACAAGGAAAGAGGGAAGGGTTGAAGGGTTTAGAAGAGGGCTATAAGAGGCATGAAGAAGCAATGAGAGATGGAGGGAGACTGAGGTTGAGAGAGGTGAAGGGTGAAGAGGGGGAGAGCTGAGTAGGTTAGATTAGTTCAGTGGAAGAATATTAGAGGTGAGAGGTCAGGAGATAGGGGTTCAGGGTAAGAGTCTGGGATATGGACATAATGACATATAGAATATGTTGTAAGGATATATATAATTACCTTTATTTAACTAGGCAAGTCAGTTAAGAACATATTATTATTTACCATGATGGCCTACCAGAAGGCAAAAGGCCTCCTGCAGGGACGGGGGATGGGATTAAAAATAAATAATTAAATAAAAGGATCAAACACACATCACGACAAGAGAGACAGCACAACACTACATAAAGAGACGAAGAAGAAATCAACATAACATGCCATCAACACATGAAAACACAGCATGGTATCAACACAACATGACAACAACATGGTAGCAACACAACATGACAACAACATGGTAGCAACACAACATGACAACAACATGGTAGCAACACAACATGACAACAACATGGTAGAAACACAACATGACAACAACATGGTAGCAACACAACATGACAACAACATGGTAGAAACACAACATGACAACAACATGGTAGCAACACAACATGACAACAACATGGTAGCAACACAACATGACAACAACATGGTAGCAACACAAAATGACAACAACATGGTAGCAACACAACATGACAACAACATGGTAGCAACACAACATGGCAGCAGCACAACATGGTAGCAGGCACAGACAACAGCACAAAGGGTAAGAAGGTAGAGATAATACCACACGACGCGAAGCAGCCACAACTATATAGGATGAAGACCATTTAAGTGTGAGAGGTGATGGATGACATTTTGGGGGTTAGAGGTCAGGGGTCAGAGGCCAGGTGTCAGAGGTTAGGGGTCGGAGTTAATCTCAGCAGTAGTAAAGGATATGGGCTGGACACCATGTGTATGCACCAGCTGCGGGGACAGGTGGTCTGCTTGAGACAGAAGAACACCACGGGTGCAAGTTCAGGGAACGGCACCACCAGCGTGCTGAAGTCACTGCCGATGCTGACATCATCGCCCGCCCCTCCCGCCTCCTCGATGATGTCATCAGCCTGAACCGGGCCGTAGTCCTCGCAGAGCCCCGCCCCCACCGGGGACACGCCCCCTAGCGGAACGGGACACTCCTCACTCGTCATGGCAACTTAGCAGAGGTCTGGAGGGAGAGAGAGGGATGGAGAGAGAGACGGGTAAGAGAAGAACACACACACAGACTAGATCGATGTCAACCATCATTGCACTTTCATTGACAATTCACTTACAGCTCTTTAGCAGCATAAAACCTCTCTATTTCCTTACCTATCCTCTGAATGGATTTACTCTAATGTAAACAGTCATCTCTAGTACACTCCATCTCTTTGGTTTTGTGCCTGAGTACTAGAAAAACAACAGATATCCTCTCCTGTTGAATAGTGATTGAGCCGGCCGTAGGGAGATAAAGACATGGAGAGATAAATAGATTGAGATAAAGAGATGGAGAGAAAGAGATGGAGAGATAAAGAGATGGAGAAAGAGATTGAGAGAAAGAGATGGAGAGATAAAGAGATGGAGAAAGAGATTGAGAAAAAGAGATGGAGAGAAAGAGATAGAGAGATAAATAGATTGAGATAAAGAGATGGAGAGAAAGAGATGGAGAGATAAATAGATGGAGAGAAAGAGATTGAGAGAAAGAGATTGAGAGATAAAGAGATGGAGAAAGAGATTGAGAAAAAGAGATGGAGAGATAAACACATGGAGAGATAAAGAGATGGAGAGATAAAGAGATTGAGAGATAAAGAGATTGAGAGATGAAGAGATGGAGAGATAAAGAGATGGAGAGATAAAGAGAAAGATGAATGCAGACTGTAGAAGAAGGCTGTAGCAGCAGCCTACCAGGGCCACAGTGATTGTGTAATAATGACAGCACATTGTGCCTCAGCAGTCTGCTCTACTTTACCTGTCAGCAGTGAGAGCAGGAACAGAGCCAGGCACAGGAACAAGTCAGGAGACAAACAACAGCAACAAGAAACAAGGATGCAAAGCACAGCCAGTGGCTTTTTTTACACTGACGGAGCAATTGTGTGTGTGATGGGGCGGTTGTGCATACGTCCATTTGTGTGTGTGTGTGTGTAGGCTTAGGAGGGTTTGTGTACAGAATCCAAATGTCAGGTTTGATGAATTGATTTTGGAGGGGAGGAGGGTATATTAGTACTTCATCCAGACAGATTAACTCAGCTACCGCTCTGTTCAGAGACAGCCATGTACGTATTAATCATTCACATTTTATACAAATCATACAATCAAATGTACTTTGTTTTTATCAATCTAACTACCTGACTTTTATTTGAATAGTACATCTCTATTGATAAACCAAGATGTGGCCTAGGCCTATTCACAATACAGGTGACTGCATTTGTGTTCATGCATTGTGTTATTGAGCTAGTTTTGGCTGATTTCATGGGGCTACATGACAAACCAGCGCTTTCCTTCCAATTGGGACTTATATTGATCAACAACATTTGCATTGATGTAGCTTCTTTTATAAAAGTGTGCACTATCGCTTTAAATAGTAATTACATTATTCACAAGGCAAGATGGGTTCATGCCTTGTTGCATTATTCAAGTGTGTTAACTTCTGTGCAGCATGAGTGTGTAGCTAACATGATGCAGCCCAGACTCCCAGTACAGCATGAGTGTGTAGCTAACATGATGTAGCCCAGACTCCCAGTACAGCATGAGTGTGGAGCTAACATGATGTAGCCCAGACTCCCAGTACAGCATGAGTGTGGAGCTAACATGATGTAGCCCAGACTCCCAGTACAGCATGAGTGTGTAGCTAACATGATGTAGCCCAGACTCCCAGTACAGCATGAGTGTGGAGCTAACATGATGTAGCCCAGACTCCCAGTACAGCATGAGTGTGTAGCTAACATGATGTAGCCCAGACTCCCAGTACAGTATGAGTGTGTAGCTAACATGATGTAGCCCAGACTCCCAGTACAGTATGAGTGTGTAGCTAACATGATGTAGCCCAGACTCCCAGTACAGTATGAGTGTGGAGCTAACATGATACAGCCCAGACTCCCAGTACAGCATGAGTGTGGAGCTAACATGATGTAGCCCAGACTCCCAGTACAGTATGAGTGTGGAGCTAACATGATGTAGCCCAGACTCCCAGTACAGTATGAGTGTGTAGCTAACATGATGTAGCCCAGACTCCCAGTACAGTATGAGTGTGGAGCTAACATGATACAGCCCAGACTCCCAGTACAGCATGAGTGTGGAGCTAACATGATGCAGCCCAGACTCCCAGTACAGTATGAGTGTAGAGCTAACATGATGTAGCCCAGACTCCCAGTACAGCATGAGTGTGTAGCTAACATGATGTAGCCCAGACTCCCAGTACAGTATGAGTGTGTAGCTAACATGATGTAGCCCAGACTCCCAGTACAGGCTAGCAATGAGTAAGTGGAGCAGGAACGGTGCGCGACTCGCGCTATAAGGGGGACTGATAGACTTGAGTTGATCTGCAGAAAAAAAGCAGTTTTATAGAAACTGTATTTATTTGATTATTGATAGACTGAGTTGATCCGTGAAACACATTTGACTAAAGTACCAAAAGTAACTATAATTATAGTACCGAACCATTTTTCACATTGTAGTAGGGAAAAAGTACAGAAGTTTCGGTATACCATGCAACACTACCATAAAATTAGAAAGGACAGCATCTGACATGTTCTCACAGCTGAAGGTTTCACAATCCTTCATCACAATATAAAAACCAACCATCGTCTAAAAACACTATGGTCTGGGTCAAGAAAAAAAGACTACAACTACCACATCACATACTAGACTGCAGCACTGTGGAAGTCTGAGTTATTGGAGTAATTAATGACTTCTCTCGTTACAAACATACGACGTACTCAATTCACGTCACAAAAAGTACAGTTATAGTACGTTTAGTATGGTCAGTATGAGTATTCAAAAACAGCTGAAGTGTAATTCTGGGGTGTTATTTTTGACTGTGCCTGCCACGGTACAAGGCCCTTCTCTGAACCAGTCCTTTTCCCCTGCTCCATTTTGACAGTAAACAGGTTGAACCACAGGGGGGAGAGAGGACAGATTCAGTCAGGCCCTCCAACATAAAGGAACAAAGGGGGAAACGAGAGAGAGAAAGATTTAGTCAATATTTGTTTTTGTATCAATCCCTGTCTGTTCATTGTTCACACCTTCTCTCTAACATTTTCTCCCAGCATCTCTCTCTCTCTCTCTGTATGTGTGCTGGTGGGGTCATGATGATTGTGCGTCTGTGCATTAGCACTTGCACTCACACACACCGTGACGCACACACCGTGACGCACACACACACATGATCATCATACATTGGAGTAACAACCCATTTAGTTGTGCTAAGTGCTGAATATTGTGGGGACCTTGGGGAAATACAAGTGTTATCCCTCTTGCCCCCAACTCCACTCAACACTGACTGACTCTCTCACACACACACACACACACACACACACACACACACACACACACACACACACACACACACACACACACACACACACACACACACACACACACACGTGGCTGATTTCACAGTAATTATAACAATGGATTATATTTATAGTATGATTCCAAGAGCTACAATTACTTTGGAAAATATTTGCTGACCATGACTATTACTAGGCCCAAGAGATTTCCCTGGTCAGGTCACACTTTCAGGAACAACTTGGGGCCTTATAGACTACAGACTAGAGAGATGGGACCAGAGAAGAGACTAGGGATACCTAAATAATCTTACGGAGAGCACTGAGGGGACCTGTGCCCCATCAACAACAGCACTGAGGGAACCTGTGCCCCATCAACAACAGCACTGAGAGGACCTGTGCCCCATCAACAACAGCACTGAGAGGACCTGTGCCCCATCAACAACAGCACTGAGAGGACCTGTGCCCCATCAACAACAGCACTGAGGGGACCTGTGCCCCATCAACAACAGCACTGAGAGGACCTGTGCCCTATCAACAACAGCACTGAGAGGACCTGTGCCCTATCAACAACAGCACTGAGAAGACCTGTGCCCTATCAACAACAGCACTGAGAGGACCTGTGCCCTATCAACAACAGCACTGAGAGGACCTGTGCCCTATCAACAACAGCACTGAGGGGACCTGTGCCCTATCAACAACAGCACTGAGAGGACCTGTGCCCCATCAACAACAGCACTGAGAGGACCTGTGCCCCATCAACAACAGCACTGAGAGGACCTGTGGCCCATCAACAACAGCACTGAGGGGATCTGTACCCATCAACAACAGCACTGAGTGGACCTGTGGCCCATCAACAACAGCACTGAGAGGACCTGTGCCCCATCAACAACAGCACTGAGAGGACCTGTGCCCCATCAACAACAGCACTGAGAGGACCTGTGCCCCATCAACAACAGCACTGAGAGGACCTGTGGCCCATCAACAACAGCACTGAGGGGATCTGTACCCATCAACAACAGCACTGAGAGGACCTGTGCCCCATCAACAACAGCACTGAGAGGACCTGTGCCCCATCAACAACAGCACTGAGAGGACCTGTGCCCCATCAACAACAGCACTGAGAGGACCTGTGGCCCATCAACAACAGCACTGAGGGGATCTGTACCCATCAACAACAGCACTGAGAGGACCTGTGCCCCATCAACAACAGCACTGAGAGGACCTGTGCCCCATCATTAACAGCACTGAGAGGACCTGTGCCCCATCAACAACAGCACTGAGAGGACCTGTGCCCCATCAACAACAGCACTGAGAGGACCTGTGCCCCATCAACAACAGCACTGAGAGGACCTGTGGCCCATCAACAACAGCACTGAGGGGACCTGTGCCCCATCAACAACAGCACTGAGGGGACCTGTGCCCCATCAACAACAGCACTGAGGGGACCTGTGCCCCATCAACAACAGCACTGAGGGGACCTGTGCCCCATCAACAACAGCACTGAGAGGACCTGTGCCCCATCAACAACAGCACTGAGAGGACCTGTGCCCCATCAACAACAGCACTGAGAGGACCTATGGCCCATCAACAACAGCACTGAGAGGACCTGTGCCCCATCAACAACAGCACTGAGAGGACCTGTGCCCCATCAACAACAGCACTGAGAGGACCTGTGCCCCATCAACAACAGCACTGAGAGGACCTGTGGCCCATCAACAACAGAACTGAGAGGACCTGTGCCCCATCAACAACAGCACTGAGGGGACCTGTGCCCCATCAACAACAGCACTGAGAGGACCTGTGCCCCATTAACAACAGCACTGATACAGTGGAGACGATTCATAGTAGAGATAAGTGTGCAGCTGAAAGTGTAATTGCGTGAGAGGACTTTTTTTATGCGGAGCCCCAGTGTTAAAACTCTGTATGTGTCAGGTAGTGCTGAGCGATTAACCCAAATGTCGGTTATTTTATATCTATTTTTTTTATAACTAATTGACTAACGTTAGTTCAATTATTTGAATTCCTTTTTGTTCAAATTTCTGTGAGCTCAATACGCAGTTTCCTTTGAGATAAATCAGAACAAGCCCGAACGGTGAGATGTGGTCAGAAGTGGTAGTTTCCAACAAGCCAATATTCTACACAGTTTCGAGCAGACAATGTGGTAATTAACTACAGTGACCATACAATTCCTTCAGAAAGTATTCACACCTGTTGATTTTTCCAAATTTTGTTAAAAAGTGAGATTAAAATGTATCTAATTGTCATTTTTTTGTCAACGATCTAAACAAAATACTCTGTATTGTCAAAGTGGAAGAAAATGTCTAACATTTGTAAAAACATAAATTAAAAAAGAATATGAAAAATAAAACACTAATATAATATTAGATACGTATTCAACCTCCTGAGTCAATAAATGTTAGAATAATCTTTGGCAGCAATTACAGCTGTGAGTCTTTCTGGGAAAGTCACTAAGAGCTTCCCACACCTGGATTGTGCAATATGTGTCCATTATTCTGTCAAATCGGATGTGCATCATTGCTAGACTACCATTTTCAGGTCTTGCCATACTGTATATCCTGAGAAAATATAGAAACGCAAAAATGCAACAATTTAAACTACAGTGCCTTGCGAAAGTATTCGGCCCCCTTGAACTTTGCGACCTTTTGCCACATTTCAGGCTTCAAACATAAAGATATAAAACTGTATTTTTTTGTGAAGAATCAACAACAAGTGGGACACAATCATGAAGTGGAACGACATTTATTAGATATTTCAAACTTTTTTAACAAATCAAAAACTGAAAAATTGGGCGTGCAAAATTATTCAGCCCCTTTACTTTCAGTGCAGCAAACTCTCTCCAGAAGTTCAGTGAGGATCTCTGAATGATCCAATGTTGACCTAAATGACTAATGATGATAAATACAATCCACCTGTGTGTAATCAAGTCTCCGTATAAATGCACCTGCACTGTGACTGCACCTGCAGTCTCAGAGGTCCGTTAAAAGCGCAGAGCATCATGAAGAACAAGGAACACACCAGGCAGGTCCGAGATACTGTTGTGAAGAAGTTTAAAGCCGGATTTGGATACAAAAAGATTTCCCAAGCTTTAAACTTCCCAAGGAGCACTGTGCAAGCGATAATATTGAAATGGAAGGAGTATCAGACCACTGCAAATCTACCAAGACCTGGCCGTCCCTCTAAACTTTCAGCTCATACAAGGAGAAGACTGATCAGAGATGCAGCCAAGAGGCCCATGATCACTCTGGATGAACTGCAGAGATCTACAGCTGAGGTGGGAGACTCTGTCCATAGGACAACAATCAGTCGTATATTGCACAAATCTGGCCTTTATGGAAGAGTGGCAAGAAGACAGCCATTTCTTAAAGGTATCCATAAAAAGTGTCGTTTAAAGTTTGCCACAAGCCACCTGGGAGACACACCAAACATGTGGAAGAAGGTGCTCTGGTCAGATGAAACCAAAATTGAACTTTTTGGCAACAATGCAAAACGTTATGTTTGGCGTAAAAGCAACACAGCTCATCACACTGAACACACCATCCCCACTGTCAAACATGGTGGTGGCAGCATCATGGTTTGGGCCTGCTTTTCTTCAGCAGGGACAGGGAAGATGGTTAAAATTGATGGGAAGATGGATGGAGCCAAATACAGGACCATTCTGGAAGAAAACCTGATGGAGTCTGCAAAAGACCTGAGACTGGGACGGAGATTTGTCTTCCAACAAGACAATGATCCAAAACATAAAGCAAAATCTACAATGGAATGGTTCAAAAATAAACATATCCAGGTGTTAGAATGGCCAAGTCAAAGTCCAGACCTGAATCCAATCGAGAATCTGTGGAAAGAACTGAAAACTGCTGTTCACAAATGCTCTCCATCCAACCTCACTGAGCTCGAGCTGTTTTGCAAGGAGGAATGGGAAAAAATTTCAGTCTCTCGATGTGCAAAACTGATAGAGACATACACCAAGCGACTTACAGCTGTAATCGCAGCAAAAGGTGGCGCTACAAAGTATTAACTTAAGGGGGCTGAATAATTTTGCACGCCCAATTTTTCAGTTTTTGATTTGTTAAAAAAGTTTGAAATATCCAAGAATTGTCGTTCCACTTCATGATTGTGTCCCACTTGTTGTTGATTCTTCACAAAAAAATACAGTTTTATATCTTTATGTTTGAAGCCTGAAATGTGGCAAAAGGTTGCAAAGTTCAAGGGGGCCGAATACTTTCGCAAGGCACTGTATTTTACTGAGTCACAGTTTATATAAAGAAATCAGTCAATTTAAATAAATTAATTAGGCCATTATCTATGGATTTCACATGATTGGGCAGGGGTGCAGCGATGGGTGGAGACACTTGAGAGCCAGGCCCACCCACCAGGGAGCCAGGCCCAGACAATCAGAATAAGTTTCTCCCCACAAAAGTCATTTCTAACAGACAGAAATACTTCTCAGTTTCATTAGATGTCCGGGTGGCTGGTCTCAGACGATCCTGCGGGTGAAGAAGCCGGATGTGGAGGTCCTTGGTTGGCATGGTTACACGTCGTGTGCGGTTGTGAGGCCGGTTGAATGTACTGCCAAATTCTCTTAAACAACGTTGGTAGAGAAATGAACATTAAATTATCTGGCAAAAGCTCTGGTGGACATTCCAGCAGTCAGCATGCCAATTGTAAGCTCCCTCAAAATGTCAGATATCTGTGGCATTGGGTTGAGTGCCAAAACTGCACATTTTAGAGTGGCCTTTTATTGTCCACAGCACAAGGTACACCTGTGTAGTGATCAAACTGTTTAATCAGCTTCTTAATATGCCACAGCTGTCAAGTGAATGGATTATCTTGGCAAAGGAGAAATGCTGATTAACAGGGATGTAAAGACATTGGGCACACAGTTTGAAAGAAATACATTTTTTTGTGAGTATGGAACATTTCTGGGATCTTTTATTTCAGCTCATGAAATATGGGACAAACACATTACATGTTGCATTTATATTTCTGTTCAGTATATTTTCAAGCAGATTTAATTCAAAACTGTAGCTCAGCCACTCAAGAACGTTCACGGTCTTCTTGGTAAGCAACTCCAGTGTATATTTTCCATTGTGTTTTAGGTTATTGTTCTGCTAAAAGTTGAATTCATCTCCCAGCGCTTGGTGGAAAGCAAACTGATCCAGGTTTTCTTCTAGGATTTCACCTGTGCTTAGCTCCATTCTGTTTCTATTTTATCCTGAAAAACTCCCCAGTCCTTAACGACTACAAGCATTATCATAACATGATGCAGCCACCACTATGCTTGAAAATATGGAGAGTAGTACTCAGTAATGTGTTGTATTGGATTTGCCCCAAACATAACACTTTATATTCAGGAGTAAAAGTGAATTGCTTTCCCACATGTTTTTCAGCATTACTTTAGTGCCTTAGTGCAAACAGGATTCATGTTTTGGAATATTTTTATTCTGTACAGGCTTACCTCTGTCACTCTGTCAATTAGGTCAGTATTGTGGAGTAACTACAATGTTGTTGATCCATCCTCAGTTTTAACTTATCACAGCCATTAAACTCTGTTTTAAAAGTCACCATAGGCATTATGGCAAAATCCCTGAGCAGTTTCCTTCCGCAACTGAGTTAGAAAGGACGCCTGTATCTTCGTAGTGACTGGGTGTATTTTCCCCCATCCAAAGTGTAATTAATAACTTCACCATGCCCAAACGCATATTGAATATTTTTTTCTATCTACCAATAGGTGCCCTTCTTAGCGAGGCACTGGAAAACCTCACTGGTCTTTGTGGTTGAAATTCACTGCTTGACTGAGGGACCTTACAGATAATTGTGTGTTGGGTACAGAGACGAGGTAAAGTCCACGCAACTCATTATGTGACTTGTTACGCACATTTTTACTCCTGAACTTATTTAGGCTTGCCATAACAAAGGAGTTGAATACTTTTTGACTCAATACATTTCAGCTTTTAATTTGTAATTCATTTGTAAAAAAAATTGAAAAACATAATTCCACTTTAACATTATGGGCATCATGTGTAGACCAATGACAAAACATCACAATGTAGTACATTTTGAATTCAGGCTGTAACACAACAAAATGTGGACAAAGGGGTGTGAATACCTTCTGAAGGCACTGTAATCCGAGCCTACTGTCACGTTCGTTATAAAGATGAGACCAAGGCGCAGCGTGAGTAGAGTTCCACATGTTTTTAATAAAACTGAAACTCAGCAAAACATGACAAACAAGCACAAATGAAACGTGAAGCTATACGAATAGTGCAGACAGGCAACTAAACATAGAACAAGATCCCACAAACACCAAAGGGAAATGGCTACCTAAATATGATCCCCAATCAGAGACAACGAGAAACAGCTGCCTCTGATTGGGAACCATATCAGGCCAACATACAATTACAAAAACCCTTAGACCTAAAAAACCCTGGACATTCAAAAACCCTAGACAATACAAAACTAGAGTACCCACCCTAGTCACACCCTGACCTAACCAAAATATAAAGAAAACAGAGATCTCAGGTCAGGGCGTGACACCTACTTGTCCTCTCTACAGCACGGACCGTCTGTGTGGGGGAGACACTGAGACAGAGAGGAGAGACAGAATAATGCATGATGGAGAGAGCGAGAGAGCAGTTGCTTCACACGGTATCTCTACCTGAAAATACATCTAAGTGATTGATAGTTGGTATTCAGCAGTCATAAAAGTATGCCTTAATTACTCTAAAGAACTCCTAAAATAGAGATTTTGCCAGACAGCATAGGCAGCAGCTCTATAGAGATGATGATGACTTGGAATGAAATACTGAAGTCATTAAGTAAAACAAACGTAATATACACAAAAACTGAATTATTTTATTAAAGTTGAATAACTGATGGTTAATAAGTAATAAGCAGTAATAGCCAGTCACTACCATCATGGAACTTTTATTAATTGTTTTATTCTGTTTTGTTACAGCATTCAACCCACATAATGCAAAATGCATTTAACATTGAAAAAAACAGAAATCGAAAACCATGTTTTTTTTCTCGAAACCGAACCAACCTCAAAAAGTACTTATCTCTCAGCACTAGAGTCAGGTGATTGGGGACTATGCTGAGTACAGCACTTCCACACGGGCAGCCAGGGTTCTGACTGTCACAGCGATTTAACGCTGCTTTAGAATACCACAGGCTTAGTGTGTGTACGTGTATAGTTGGTTGCTCACACACACACACACACACACACACACAGTCCCAAGCCCCCAGCATGCAGGACCGACTGCATCAAACTCTCCAAAGACACAGAGGGAGGGAGCTGTCTGAGCGAAGAAGGAGGACAGGAGGAGAGGAGGTGGAGGGGAGAAGAGAGGGAGGAGAAGAGATGGAGGAGAAGAGATGGAGGGGGGAGGAGAGGAGATGGAGGAGGGGAGAAGAGAGGGAGGAGAAGAGAAGAGAAAAGATGGAGGGGGGAGATGGAGGGGGGAGGAGAAGAGATGGAGGGGGGAGGAGAGGAGATGGAGGGGGGAGGAGATGGAGGGGGGAGGAGAAGAGATGGAGGGGGGAGGAGAGAAGATGGAGGGGAGAAGAGAAGAGATGGAGGGGAGAGGAGAAGAGATGGAGGGGGGAGGAGAAGAGAAGAGATGGAGGGGGGAGGAGAAGAGAAGAGATGGAGGGGGGGAGGAGAAGAGAAGAGATGGAGGGGGGAGGAGATGGAGGGGGAAGGAGAGGAGATGGAGGGGGAAGGAGAGGAGATGGAGGGGGAGGGGAGAAGAGATGGAGGGGGGAGGAGAGGAGATGGAGGGGGAAGGAGAGGAGATGGAGGGGGGAGGAGAGGAGATGGAGGGGATCAGAGAGGAGATGGAGGGGAGAAGAGAGGAGAGGAGATGGAGGGGGGAGGAGATGGAGGAAGAAGGAGAGGAAATGGAGGGTAGAAGAGATGGAGGAAGAAGGAGAGGAGATGGAGGGGGAGGGAGTGAGGAGAAGAGATGGAGGGGAGAAGAGATGGAGGAGAAGAGATGGAGGGGGAGGAGAGGATATGGAGGGGGGAGGAGAGGAGATGGAGGGGAGAGGAGAGGAGAAGAGATGGAGGGGGGAGGAGATGGAGGGGGGAGGAGAGGAGATGGGGGGAGGAGAGGAGATGGGGGAGATGGGAGGGGGGAGGAGAGGAGATGGGGGGAGATGGGAGGGGGGAGGAGAGGAGATGGAAAGGAGAAGAGAGGAGAGGAGAAGAGATGGAGGAAGAAGGAGAGGAAATGGAGGGTAGAGGAGATGGAGGAAGAAGGAGAGGAGATGGAGGGGGAGGAGAGGAGGTGGAGGGGGGAGGAGATGGAGCGGGAGGTGGAGGGGAGAAGAGAGGGGAAGAAGGAGAGGAAGAAGGAGAGGAGATGGAAGGGGAGAGGAGATGGAGGAAGAAGGAGAGGAGATGGAGGGGGAGGTGATGGAGGGGGAGAGGAGATGGAGAAAGGAGATGAGGTGGAGGGGAGAAGAGAGGAGATGGAGAAGAGGTGGAGGAGAAGAGATGGAGGGGGGAGGAGAGAAGATAGAGGGGAGAAGAGAGGAGAGGAGAAGAGATGGAGGGGGAGATGGAGGGGGAGGAGAGGAGATGGAGGGGGAGGAGATGTAGGAGAAGAGATGGAGGGGGGAGGAGAGGAGATGGAGGGGAGAAGAGAGGAGAGGAGAAGAGATGGAGGGGGGAGGAGAGGAGATGGAGGGGGGAGGATAGGAGATGGAGTGGGGAGGAGAGGAGATGGAGGGGAGAAGAGAGGAGATGAGAAGAGATGGAGGGGGAGGAGATGGAGGGGGAGAGGAGATGGAGGAAGAAGGAGAGGAAATGGAGGGTAGAGGAGATGGAGGAAGAAGGAGAGGAGATGGAGGGGGGGAGAGGAGATGGAGCGGGGAGGGAGTGAGGAGAAGAGATGGAGGAAGAAGGAGAGGAGATGGAGGGGGGAGGAGATGGAGGGGGGGATGATGGAAGAAGAAGGAGAGGAGATGGAAGGGGAGAGGAGATGGAGGAAGAAGGAGAGGAGATGGAGGGGGAGAGGAGATGGAGGAACGAGAGGAGGTGGAGGGTAGAGGAGATGGAGGAAGAACGAGAGGAGAAGGAGGGTGGAAGGGAGGAGATGGAGGGGAGAGTAGATGGGGGAGATGGAGGAAGAAGGAGAGGGGATGGAGGGTAGAGGAGATGGAGGAAGAAGGAGAGGAGATGGAGGAAGAAGGAGAGGAGATGGAGGGGGAGGAGATGGAGGGTAGATGAGATGGAGGTTAGAGGAGATGGAGGAAGAAGGAGAGGCTATGTGGGGTAGAGGAGAATAGATGGAGGAAGAAGGAGAGGAGATGGAGGGGGAGGAGATGGAGGGTAGATGAGATGGAGGTTAGAGGAGATGGAGGAAGAAGGAGAGGCTATGTGGGGTAGAGGAGAGGAGATGGAGGAAGAAGGAGAGGAATGGAGGGGGAGGAGAGGAGATGGAGGGGAGAGTAGATGGGGGAGAAGGAGAGGGGATGGAGGGTAGAGGAGATGGAGGAAGAAGGAGAGGAGATGGAGGGGGAGGAGATGGAGGGTAGAGGAGATGGAGGAAGAAGGAGAGGCTATGTGGGGTAGAGGAGAATAGATGGAGGAAGAAGGAGAGGAGATGGAGGGGGTAGGAGAGGAGATGGAGGGGAAGGAGAGGAGATGGAGGAGAAGGAGAGGAGATGGAGGTGAAGGAGAGGAGATGGAGGAGAAGGAGAGGAGATGGAGGGGAAGGAGAGGAGAGGAGACGGAGGGGGAAGGCGAGGACATGGAGGAGGGAGGAGAGGAGATGGAGGGGGAGAGGGAGCAGCCGGATTAGGGAAGAAAAGTATGGAAATTAGCAGATGTAATAACAACAAACAGCTGACATGGACACAAACCCATTATTTTGACAATAGTGGTAGTAACATTATAATAGGTTAGTAATTATAGCCAAACTAAGGTCAGCACCTGAACTCCTCTCGTCCCATGTGATTCTGTCCCCTTGGTGTGACTGTGTGTTAATGCACCAGTGGGTAGTCCAGACACAGACAGGGACTAATGCTATTAACATCACTTCTGTGCAGGAATCCCTGTGGGGACACACACACATACACACACACCTTGTGTTTCTTTTCTAGTTGTGTCATTCAAATGTCTAATTTTAGAAAATACACAGGAAATAGCCTGAGACTAATTCCCTGACCACCAAACCAGTAAATGTCTGTGGGAATAAGGTAAGCTGATTCCAGATCTGTTTGTGCTGAAGCCAATATCCAACCTCTGTGATCATTGTCATGCCAACCTGATCTGGTACCAGGCTATAGGGATCTGTTTAAAAAACACCCCAACTTCCTCCCTATTCTACATTACAGGACTTTGAGACAAACAACTAGTCTGTGAAGAACTCTGTACAGAAATTCCTATTAAATGTGTCTGCCTAAAGCTGTTCAGCCCTCCAGATAGAATTAACATACATACCAATACATAAAACATGTATTTAACTTGTCCCTGATTTCTCTAACTTGATGCACCATTCAAGTCTTCCTGCCTGTATCGCAGCATACTTTAGAGTCTATTTCCAGGCTGATTGAGCCTCCATAGCAACGCTAACTCCCATTAGCTGCATTTTTTTATGAAACTCCAAACAACTTTGCTGCTGCTTTTTCAAATGTAATGACCCGTGTGCTCCACTTACGTCTGGCGAGGGATTTAGAGAAGGAGAAGGAGGAGGAGAAGGAGGATAAAAACACAAAAACAAAAACAAATCAATTTAATGACTCGCTCTGCAAACGTTACGCCTCTAGAAAACTCCGCCTGGGGAAGAAAATACGAAGAAAATGTGATTTTAGAACCAGGCGCTGCTATGTCAGCATTATTACATGACTGGCTGTCACGGGCGCCATGAGAAGGCGGCGGTAATTTGGGTGCATCAAGTGTCGCTAGCTGCCTCGTCGTTAAAACAGCCCTGTGCAGGGTCGGTGGAGCTCCACAGGGCTAACGAGCATCGGGCAACTCATTCCATGGTGAACGGGGTGACACATGGTTTATTAATGCATCGATTGGACAATGCTGAGCTGGGAGACTTGTCTAGATAGCATTCTGGAGGCCTAAATACTGTAGGTCTAAATATCGTAGGCCTAAATACCGTAGGTCTAAATACCGTAGGCCTAAATACTGTAGGTCTAAATACCGTAGGTCTAAATACCGTACTTTTCAAAATGTTTTCTTCAGTTGTCCCCATAGAAGAACCCTTTTTGGTTCCAGGTCCAACCCTTGTTGGTTCTAGGTAGAACTATCTGTGGAAAGAGTTTTACATTGAACACAAAACAGTTCCCCCTTAGATAGCACCTTTTCTGCAGACTACACAGTTGGACAGATCATCTAGAACTCCTGTGGAAATATCATGTAGGACTCCTGTGGAAAAATCATGTAGAACTCCTGTGGAAATATCATGTAGAACCCCTGTGGAAAGATCATGTAGAACTCCTGTGGAAAGATCATGTAGAACTCCTGTGGAAAGATCATGTAGAACCCCTGTGGAAAGATCATGTAGAACTCCTGTGGAAAGATCATGTAGAACTCCTGTGGAAAGATCATGTAGAACTCCTGTGGAAAGATCATGTAGAACTCCTGTGGAAAGATCATGTAGAACCCCTGTGGAAAGATCATGTAGAACTCCTGTGGAAAGATCATGTAGAACTCCTGTGGAAAGATCATGTACAACCCCTGTGGAAAGATCAAGTAGAACCCCTGTGGAAAGATCATGTAGAACTCCTGTGGAAAGATCAACCAAGAAAGAATACTGAATACAACATTAAACAGCGATTCAGTTTAGCACTTAGATCAAAACACAAACAGTCTGGTCATTCCTGCACCAAACATGACACATCACTTTGAAATGGTTCCAGTTGGTATAGTGACATATGGCTGACTAGCACATCTTGTTGTTGTGATCGTCATTATACTGATTCTGCAGATTCTGTGAGACAAATAAATGTATCATATAGTTGGGTAACTAACTGTCCGTATGCTGCCAGACAGGCACATTTCATTAGGACTCTGTGATCCACTTTGGTCTCAATTTATCAACTGCAACCACCAAGGAGTTGTTGTTTATGTCACCCTCCTCTCCTTCACCCTCTCAGTGCAGCCACCAGGCTCCAACATCAGAGTGTTAAACTAAACAGAGTATTTTCACCCTCCTCTCCTTCACCCTCTCAGTGCAGCCACCAGGCTCCAACATCAGAGCGTTAAACTAAACACAGTATTTTCACCCCCCTCTCCTTCACCCTCTCAGTGCAGCCACCAGGCTCCAACATCAGAGCGTTAAACTAAACACAGTATTTTCACCCTCCTCTCCTTCACCCTCTCGGTGCAGCCACCAGGCTCCAACATCAGAGTGTTAAACTAAACACAGTATTTTCACCCTCCTCTCCTTCGCCCTCCTCTCCTTCACCCTCTCAGTGCAGCCACCAGGCTCCAACATCAGAGCGTTAAACTAGACACAGTATTTTCACCCTCCTCTCCTTCACCCTCCTCTCCTTCACCCTCTCAGTGCAGCCACCAGGCTCCAACATCAGAGTGTTAAACTAAACACAGTGTTTTCACCCTCCTCTCCTTCACCCTCTCAGTGCAGCCACCAGGCTCCAACATCAGAGTGTTAAACTAAACACAGTGTTTTCACCCTCCTCTCCTTCACCCTCTCAGTGCAGCCACCAGGCTCCAACATCAGAGCGTTAAACTAAACACAGTATTTTCACCCTCCTCTCCTTCACCCTCCTCTCCTTCACCCTCTCAGTGCAGCCACCAGGCTCCAACATCAGAGCATTAAACTAAACACAGTATTTTTGTTTCTCTCTTCCTCTTTCGTTGTCCAACTTTGTCTGACCCTCTGCCCTTCAGTCCCTCCTTCCATCTGGCTCTTTAGCAATCCTTCCCTCCCTCTCTGCATCATTTCCTGTCTCTCTTCTTCTAACTCTCCCCTTCTCGTCATCAATCCTTCCCTCTAGATATTTACATTTCATTATCTGTATTCCCTTTCCCCTCCATCTATTGCTCCTGCTCTCCATCTTCTTCAGACTCCCTCCCTCCCTCCCTCCCTCCCTCCCTCCCTCCCTCCCTCCCTCCCTCAGACAGGTGTCTGTAAAGAGCAGTGTGTCAGAGACCAGCTCTATGGAGTGACTCCAGTGGATTACCATAATTTGTTAGCCACATCACCCTAATCTGCTGCAGCAGCATTAGCCACTACTACATATCCTCGTGTGTGTGTGTGTGTGTGTGTGTGTGTGTGTGTGTGTGTGCTTGTGCTTGTGCTTGTGTTTGTGCTTATGCATGTGTGTAACAGCCCTGCTGTCTATAAGGCACCGCTATACACTAACCTATCTCTGCTGCTACGTTAGAGCTCTGAAGGGATAGGACCATTAGCATTAGCGTCAGCCCGCTAACACAATTAGGGTCAGAGGCCCATCCAACAGGGCTAATGAGAGCTCACTGGGTGACATGCGGAACAGACAGAATAAGGAATGACATGGAGACAGCCGAAGCTGTGGATTCTCAGCAAGACACACACATGAGAGCAGAGCTGAGAGAATAGGAACGAGGGAAGAACAAGGGAAGACGTAGTGAAAGAGAGACTACTGAAACTCTTAACTAGGGAGACTTGTGCTGGACTAAACTAGGCAAAAAGAAAGAGAGACGTAGAGCAGAGGTGTTACATTCTGACCCTACGAGGTCCAAGCCTGCTGCTTTTCTGTTCTAACTGATATTTAATTGCACCCACCTGGTGTCCCAGGTCTAAATCAGTCCCTGATTGGAGGGGAACAATGGGGCAGAAAACCAGTGAAACTGTCTTCGAGGTCCAGAGTTGAATGTGAGTGGCACAGAGAGATAACGTAACAATGTCTATTATAGCTGGGCATGATGAAATACATTGGGTCAACATCACTTATCAGGCTTAACAACTTATTCAAACAATACTCAGACAGTAAAATGGACAAGTTCAGAAATGATTTATCATTCCTTGACCCAAAAACAGTGCCATATAGTTTCTGAATTCAATTCAATTCTATGCATTGCAAATCTCTAAGTAGAGCCGTATGGCCCAAATGATAACCTTACATTGATTCCAGTGTATGGTTAGTTAAACACCATTCCTTGATTCCAGTGTATGGTCAGTTAAACACCATCCATTCAGTAGCAGGGCTATAGCACAGGGCACCAGACTGCAGGTAGGTACTAATGACTCTGTTGAACACTTACATGACCCACTAGAGATCGTTATTAAGTAGTTATTACACCATTGTATGTATGTGTGTGTGTGTGTGTGTGTGTTATTGACTGATTTAGTAAACAGTTTCTCTGGCATCCCAGCACATATCAAGAGGCAGAGGGAATGTCTGATAATGCCCCCAATGATTTACTATTAGAGCTCAGCCAGCCATCCATCTCCTACAATGAATGACATCCGTTTGTCAGCGACACATCCACCCACTGTGTGTTTCCTCCTACCTTAATGGAGTGATTTGATTGGTCTGTTTTAACACACACAGCGACAGCAGCTGTTGTCTGTTGGTTGACTGCTCTGATGGTGTGAGTGCCACAGTGCGGGCCATCCATCTACATTACAGACAGGCGGGGGTCCTCCCCGTCCCACTGGCTAACGCTGCTGCTGCCCTGTGTGTCTGTGTGTCAGGGCATGACATTAACTTGACTGATTATTACTCTTCTGAAAGCTCAAATCAAGTCACCCCCCCCCCCCCCCCCCCCCCCCCCCCACACACACACACAAGAAAAAGGTATGTAAGACAATGGGCCAAAAAGGTGAGGGAAAATGGTGTTGTACGATGCAAGGAACCACTTCACAATATAACATTACTTATTATCACTGGTATTGACAATGGACAGCTGCTGCTCTCTGATCCCATGTATTATACACTATCTCTTGCCTTGAGCAAGACACTTAACCCCCCACAAAGTAAAATACTGCACTGGTAGGCTACTGTATAAAACACATGTGATCCGTCAACCCTCCATGAGGAGAGCTACTGAGTCTGCAGGCTTTGATCCATCCCTGCTCCAACGCACCAGAGTCAGCTTATCAAGGACCTGTTGAGCAGATTAATTTTTACAATGTGGTGTATTTGAGCAGGGCTGGACGTAGTATTGGTTTCATCAACTGTGCAAATGTCGAGCCCTGGTGTGTCTGTGAGTGTTTATTCCTACTTAACAATGACATTTTATTCTCTCTCTCTCTCTCTCTCTCTCTCTCTCTCTCTACAAAGTCTGCTGCTTCAGTTTGTATGATGGCAATTGGCATATACTGCAGAATGTTATGAAGAGTGATCAGATGAATTGCAATTAATTGCAAAGTCCCTCTTTGCCATGCAAAGGAACTGAATCATTGTTCTTCCTCTGTCAACCATGGTTACCAGCAAGGAAACACATGACGTCATCATTGCTTTGCACAAAAAGGGTTTCACAGGCAAGGATATTGCTGCCAGTAAGATTGCACCTAAATCAACCATTTATCGGATCATCAAGAACTTCAAGGAGAGCGGTTAAATTGTTGTGAAGAAGACTTCAGGGCGCCCAAGACAGACCGGCAAGCACCAGGACCGTCTCCTAAAGTTTATTCAGCTGCGGGATCAGGGCACCACCAGTACAGAGCTTGCTCAGGAATGGCAGCAGGCAGGTGTGAGTGCATCTGCACACACAGTGAGGCAAAGACTTTTGGAGGATGGCCTGGTGTCAAGAAGGGCAGCAAAGAAGCCAATTCTCTCCAGGGAAAACATCAGGGACAGACTGACATTCTGCAAAAGGTACAGGGATTGGACTGCTGAGGACTGGGGTAAAGTCATTTTTTCTGATGAATCCACTTTCCGATTGTTTGGAGCATCCGGAAAAAAGCTTGTCCGGAGAAGACATGGCGAGCGCTACCATCAGTCCTGTGTCATGCCAACAGTAAAGCATCCTGAGACCATTCATGTGTGGGGTTGCTTTTCAGCCAAGGAAGTGGGCTCACTCACAATTTTGCCTAAGAACACAGCCATGAATAAAGAATGGTACCAACACATCCCGAGGGCAACTTCTCCCAACCATCCAGGAGCAGCAGTTTGGTGACGAACAATGCCTTTTCCAGCAAGATGGAGCACCTTGCCATAAGGCAAAAAACAAAGTGGCTCGGGGAACAAATCATCGATATTTTGGGTCCATGGCCAGGAAACTCCCCAGACCTTAATCTCATTGAGAACTTGTGTTCAATCCTCAAGAGGCGGGTGGACAAACAAAACCCCACAAATTGTGACAAACTCCAAGCATTGATTATGCAAGAATGGGCTGCCATCAGTCAGGATGTGGCCCAGAAGTTAATTGACAGCATGCCAGGGCGGATTGCAGAGGTCTTGAAAAAGAAGGGTCAACACTGCAGATATTGACTCTTTGCATCAACTTCATGTAATTGTCAATAAAAGCCTTTGACACTTATGAAATGCTTGTACTTGTACTTCCATAGTAACATCTGACAAAAATATCTAAAGACACTGACGCTGCAAACTTTGTTGAAATTAAGATTTGTGTCATTCTCAAAACTTTTGGCCACAACTGTACAGCGGGCCAGCTGCAGACTGCAGACTCCAGTAGCTGCAGACTCCAGTAGCTGCAGACTGCAGACTCCAGTAGCTGCAGACTCCTGTAGCTGCAGGTTAACTCAACATGTTACCAGGTGTGCCACTGACAAACAAGCCTAATTAAATTAGCATCAACTCATTAGCATAAAAGAGAAGGGATGGAGGAAAGGATGGTTGATGAGAAGAGAGGGCTGACTAAGAAGGAGGAGAGTGAGGGAGGGATGACAAGGGAGGACTGATTAGAAGGGAGGGAAAGGGAAGACTGATGAGGAGAGAGTAGACATGAGAAAGAGAGGGGGCAGACTAGAGAGAGGTGAGAGGGAGACGATGGGGAAGAGGAGGAGAGGATGAACATGAGGTAATAAAGAGAGAGAAGAGGAGGAAGAGAGAGACGAGGAGAGGAGGACAGGACATGATGAAAAGGGGGAGAAAAAGGAGGTGAAGGATTGAGAAGTAAAGTCACAGCCATTCCTCTATTTCCCTACCTGAGGCAGGGATCAGTTTGTCAAACATCTGGCTGTGTTCTGTACCTCTCCTCTCATCTATCTCTCTCTCTCCATATATCTATCTATCTCCATTCTCCCCTCCTTCCTTCCTTCCTTCCTTCCTTCCTTCCTTCCTTCCTTCCTTCCTTCCTTCCTTCCTTCCTTCCTTCCTTCCTTCCTTCCTTCCTTCCTTCCTTCCTTCCTTCCTTCCTTCCTTCCTTCCTCCCTCCCTCCCTCCCTCCCTTCCTTCCTTCCTTCCTTCCCTCCCTCTGTTTCAGTGCCACTACTATGCACCTGCCGAGAGACAAAAAGAACACATCCTCTGGGAGGGGGAGGAAGGAAGAGAGGGGAGGAATGAAAGGAGAGGAGAGAGAGAGTAGAGAAATAGGTGCTGTTAATGGAGAGAGAAATAGTAAATAGTAAATACAACCCATATTTATGCTTATTTATTTTCTTTAACCATTTGTACATTGTTACAACACTGTACATATATATATGTATAATATGACATTTGTAATGTCTTTATTGTTTAGAAATTTCTGTATGTGTAATGTTTACTGTTAATTTTTATTGTTTATTTCACTTTTGTATATTATCTACCTCACTTGCTTTGGCAATGTTAACACATGTTTCCCATGCCAATAAAGCCCCTTGAATTGAATTGAATTGAATTGAGAGAGAGATGAGATATGACATAAAAAAAAACATTGGATATGAGATCAAATGAAGACTGTCTTGGCAGGAGAGAGAGAGAAAGAGAGAGAGAGAGAGAGCAAAAGAAAGAGAGAGAGAGAGAGAGAGAAAGAAAGAGAAAGAGACAGAGCAAAAGAAGAGAGAGAGAGAGAGAGAAAGAGCGAGAGAGAGAGAGAGAAAAAGAGCAAAATAGAGAGAGAGAGAGCAAAAGAGAGAGAGAGAGAGCAAAAGAGAGAGAGAGAGAGAGAGAGAGCAAAAGAGAGAGAGAGAGAGAAAGAGCAAGAGAGAGATAGAGAGAGAGAGAGCAAAAGAAAGAGAGAGAGAGAGAGAGAGAGAGAGAGAGAGAGAGAGAGAGAGAGAGAGAGAAAGAGAAAGAGACAGAGCAAAAGAAAGAGAGAGAGAGAGAGAAAGAGCAAAAGAGAGAGAGAGAGAGCAAAAGAAAGAGAGAGAGAGCAAAAGAGAGAGAGAGAGAGCAAAAGAGAGAGAGAGCAAAAGAGAGAGAGAGAGAGAGAGAGAGAGAGAGAGAAAGAGCAAAAGAGAGAGAGAGAGAGAAAGAAAGAGAGAGAGAGAGAGAAAGAGCAAAAGAGAGAGATAGAGAGAAAGAGCAAAAGAGAGAGAGAGAGAGAAAGAGAGAGAGAGAGAGAGAGAGAGAAAGAGCAAAAGAGAGAGAAAGAGAAAGAGCAAAAGAAAGAGAGAGAGAGAGAGAGAGAGTGAGAGAACGTGTGTGTGTGTGTGTGTGTGTGTGTGTGTGTGTGTGTGTGTTGTAGTAGACTACATGGTATCCATTTGAGTATATTCATAGCACCTGCTTTTGTTCACTCCCCATACAAGCCCTACGTGATGTGGTACTGCTGTAATTAGCATGGAGACAGAGCTGAGACACACAGCACAGCTCGTATCCCTCTCTCTCTCTCCCTCCCTCCCTCCCTCCCTCCCTCCCTTACTCTTGTACACTCTGTACCCTGTTCTGTCTGCTGAAATGACAGCTATTCAGATCTCCAGTCATGAAAGTTTAGCCGTGGCTCCCTCTCCTCCTCTTCCTGGCACAGACAGAGCTCCCTCTCTCCTCTTAACCCTCCTTTATCCTCACCATTCTCTCTGTTCACTCACTTCAGACCCTGCTGTAATTACTCCTGCTGCTCAGATGTGCTGCACGTGCACGCAAACACTCAACAATATTATATGCAAGCTTACACGCACAGGTGGAAAGACACATGGCCCTTACAAGCAGACAGAAACCTCCTCCTCTCCTTCTCTCCTTCTCTTATTATTATGGTAAGGTCTCTCCTCCTCTCCTCCTCTTATTATTATGGTAAGGTCTCTCCTCCTCTTATTATTATGGTAAGGTCTCTCCTCCTCTCCTTCTCTTATTATTATGGTAAGGTCTCTCCTCCTCTTATTATTATGGTAAGGTCTCTCCTCCTCTCCTTCTCTTATTATTATGGTAAGGTCTCTCCTCTCCTTCTCTTATTATTATGGTAAGGTCTCTCCCCCTCTCCTTCTCCTATTATTATGGTGAGGTCTCTCCTCCTCTCCTTCTCTTATTATTATGGTAAGGTCTCTCCCCCTCTTATTATTATGGTAAGGTCTCTCCTCCTCATATTATTATGGTAAGGTCTCTCCTCCTTTTATTATTAAGGTAAGGTCTCTCCTCCTCTTATTATTATGGTAAGGTCTCTCCTCTTATTATTATGGTAAGGTCTCTCCTCCTCTTATTATTATGGTAAGGTCTCTCCTCCTCTTATTATTATGGTAAGGTCTCTCCTCCTCTTATTATTATGGTAAGGTCTCTCCTCCTCTCCACCTCTTATTAATATGGTAAGGTCTCTCCTTCTCTTATTATTATGGTAAGGTCTCTCCTCCTCTTATTATTATGGTAAGGTGTCTCCTCCTCTCCACCTCTCCTTCTCTTATTATTATGGTAAGGTCTCTACTTATCTCCTCCTCTTATTATTATGGTAAAGTCTATCCTCCTCTTATTATTATGGTAAGGTCTCTCCTCCTCTCCTTCTCTTATTATTATGGTAAGGTCTTTCCTCCTCTCCTTCTCTTATTATTATGGTAAGGTCTCTCCTTCTCTCCTCCTCTTATTATTATGGTAAGGTCTCTCCTCCTCTCCATCTCTCCTTCTCTTATTATTATGTAAGGTCTCTCCTCTTCTCCTTCTGTTATTATTATGGTAAGGTCTCTCCTCCTCTCCCCCTCTACTTCTCTTATTATTATGTAAGGTCTCTACTCTTCTCCTTCTGTTATTATTATGGTAAGGTCTCTCCCCCTCTCCTTCTCTTATTATTATGGTGAGGTCTCTCCTCCTCTCCTTCTCTTATTATTATGGTAAGGTCTCTCCCCCTCTTATTATTATGGTAAGGTCTCTCCTCCTCTTATTATTATGGTAAGGTCTCTCCTCTTATTATTATGGTAAGGTCTCTCCCCCTCTTATTATTAAGGTAAGGTCTCTCCTCCTCTATTTACTATGGTAAGGTCTCTCCTCTTATTATTATGGTAAGGTCTCTCCTCCTCTTATTATTATGGTAAGGTCTCTCCTCCTCTTATTATTATGGTAAGGTCTCTCCTCCTCTTATTATTATGGTAAGGTCTCTCCTCCTCTCCACCTCTTATTAATATGGTAAGGTCTCTCATTCTCTTATTATTATGGTAAGGTCTCTCCTCCTTTTATTATTATGGTAAGGTGTCTCCTCCTCTCCACCTCTCCTTCTCTTATTATTATGGTAAGGTCTCTCCTTATCTCCTCCTCTTATTATTATGGTAAAGTCTCTCCTCCTCTTATTATTATGGTAAGGTCTCTCCTCCTCTCCTTCTCTTATTATTATGGTAAGGTCTCTCCTTCTCTCCTCCTCTTATTATTATGGTAAGGTCTCTCCTCCTCTCCATCTCTCCTTCTCTTATTATTATGTAAGGTCTCTCCTCTTCTCCTTCTGTTATTATTATGGTAAGGTCTCTCCTCCTCTCCCCCTCTACTTCTCTTATTATTATGTAAGGTCTCTACTCTTCTCCTTCTGTTATTATTATGGTAAGGTCTATCCTCCTCTCCTTCTCTTATTATTATGGTAAGGTCTCTCCTTCTCTCCTCCTCTTATTATTATGGTAAGGTCTCCCCTCCTCTCCTTCCCTTATTATTATGTAAGGTCTCTCCTCTTCTCCTTCTGTTATTATTATGGTAAGGTCTCTCCTCCTCTCCTCCTCTCCTCCTCTTATTATTATGGTAAGGTCTCTCCTCCTCTTATTATTATGGTAAGGTCTCTCCCCCTCTTACTATTATGGTAAGGTCTCTCCTCCTCTTATTATTATGGTAAGGTCTCTCCTCCTTTTATTATTATGGTAAGGTCTCTCCTCCTCTTATTATTATGGTAAGGTCTCTCCTCCTCTTATTATTATGGTAAGGTCTCTCCTCCTCTTATTATTATGGTAAGGTCTCTCCTCCTCTTATTATTATGGTAAGGTCTCTCCTCCTCTCCACCTCTTATTAATATGGTAAGGTCTCTCCTTCTCTTATTATTATGGTAAGGTCTCTCCTCCTCTCCTCCTCTTATTATTATGGTAAGGTCTCTCCTCCTCTTATTATTATGGTACGGTCTCTCCTCCTCTTATTATTATGGTAAGGTCTCTCCTCCTCTCCACCTCTTATTAATATGGTAAGGTCTCTCCTCCTCTTATTATTATGGTAAGGTCTCTCCTCCTCTCCCCCTCTCCTTCTCTTATTATTATGGTAAGGTCTCTCCTCCTCTCCTTCTCTTATTATTATGGTAAGGTCTCTCCTCCTCTCCTTCTCTTATTATTATGGTAAGGTCTCTCCTTCTCTCCTCCTCTTATTATTATGGTAAGGTCTCTCCTCCTCTCCACCTCTCCTTCTCTTATTATTATGTAAGGTCTCTCCTCTTCTCCTTCTGTTATTATTATGGTAAGGTCTCTCCTCCTCTCCCCCTCTCATTCTCTTATTATTATGGTAAGGTCTCTCCTCCTCTCCTTCTCTTATTATTATGGTAAGGTCTCTCCTCCTCTCCTTCTCTTATTATTATGGTAAGGTCTCTCCTTCTCTCCTCCTCTTATTATCATGGTAAGGTCTCTCCTCCTCTCCACCTCTCCTTCTGTTATTATTATGGTAAGGTCTCTCCCCCTCTCCTTCTCTTATTATTATGGTGAGGTCTCTCCTCCTCTCCTTCTCTTATTATTATGGTAAGGTCTCTCCCCCTCTTATTATTATGGTAAGGTCTCTCCTCCTCTTATTATTATGGTAAGGTCTCTCCTCTTATTATTATGGTAAGGTCTCTCCCCCTCTTATTATTAAGGTAAGGTCTCTCCTCCTCTATTTACTATGGTAAGGTCTCTCCTCTTATTATTATGGTAAGGTCTCTCCTCCTCTTATTATTATGGTAAGGTCTCTCCTCCTCTTATTATTATGGTAAGGTCTCTCCTCCTCTTATTATTATGGTAAGGTCTCTCCTCCTCTCCACCTCTTATTAATATGGTAAGGTCTCTCATTCTCTTATTATTATGGTAAGGTCTCTCCTCCTCTTATTATTATGGTAAGGTGTCTCCTCCTCTCCACCTCTCCTTCTCTTATTATTATGGTAAGGTCTCTCCTTATCTCCTCCTCTTATTATTATGGTAAAGTCTCTCCTCCTCTTATTATTATGGTAAGGTCTCTCCTCCTCTCCTTCTCTTATTATTATGGTAAGGTCTCTCCTTCTCTCCTCCTCTTATTATTATGGTAAGGTCTCTCCTCCTCTCCATCTCTCCTTCTCTTATTATTATGTAAGGTCTCTCCTCTTCTCCTTCTGTTATTATTATGGTAAGGTCTCTCCTCCTCTCCCCCTCTACTTCTCTTATTATTATGTAAGGTCTCTACTCTTCTCCTTCTGTTATTATTATGGTAAGGTCTATCCTCCTCTCCTTCTCTTATTATTATGGTAAGGTCTCTCCTTCTCTCCTCCTCTTATTATTATGGTAAGGTCTCCCCTCCTCTCCTTCCCTTATTATTATGTAAGGTCTCTCCTCTTCTCCTTCTGTTATTATTATGGTAAGGTCTCTCCTCCTCTCCTCCTCTCCTCCTCTTATTATTATGGTAAGGTCTCTCCTCCTCTTATTATTATGGTAAGGTCTCTCCCCCTCTTACTATTATGGTAAGGTCTCTCCTCCTCTTATTATTATGGTAAGGTCTCTCCTCCTTTTATTATTATGGTAAGGTCTCTCCTCCTCTTATTATTATGGTAAGGTCTCTCCTCCTCTTATTATTATGGTAAGGTCTCTCCTCCTCTTATTATTATGGTAAGGTCTCCCCTCCTCTTATTATTATGGTAAGGTCTCTCCTCCTCTCCACCTCTTATTAATATGGTAAGGTCTCTCCTTCTCTTATTATTATGGTAAGGTCTCTCCTCCTCTCCTCCTCTTATTATTATGGTAAGGTCTCTCCTCCTCTTATTATTATGGTACGGTCTCTCCTCCTCTTATTATTATGGTAAGGTCTCTCCTCCTCTCCACCTCTTATTAATATGGTAAGGTCTCTCCTCCTCTTATTATTATGGTAAGGTCTCTCCTCCTCTCCCCCTCTCCTTCTCTTATTATTATGGTAAGGTCTCTCCTCCTCTCCTTCTCTTATTATTATGGTAAGGTCTCTCCTCCTCTCCTTCTCTTATTATTATGGTAAGGTCTCTCCTTCTCTCCTCCTCTTATTATTATGGTAAGGTCTCTCCTCCTCTCCACCTCTCCTTCTCTTATTATTATGTAAGGTCTCTCCTCTTCTCCTTCTGTTATTATTATGGTAAGGTCTCTCCTCCTCTCCCCCTCTCCTTCTCTTATTATTATGGTAAGGTCTCTCCTCCTCTCCTTCTCTTATTATTATGGTAAGGTCTCTCCTCCTCTCCTTCTCTTATTATTATGGTAAGGTCTCTCCTTCTCTCCTCCTCTTATTATCATGGTAAGGTCTCTCCTCCTCTCCACCTCTCCTTCTCTTATTATTATGTAAGGTCTCTCCTCTTCTCCTTCTGTTATTATTATGGTAAGGTCTCTCCTCCTCTCCCCCTCTCCTTCTCTTATTATTATGTAAGGTCTCTCCTCTTCTCCTTCTGTTATTATTATGGTAAGGTCTCTCCTCCTCTCCACCTCTCCTTCTCTTATTATTATGTAAGGTCTCTCCTCCTCTCCTTCTCTTATTATTATGGTAAGGTCTCTCCTCCTCTCCTTCTCTTATTATTATGGTAAGGTCTCTCCTTCTCTCCTCCTCTTATTATTATGGTAAGGTCTCTCCTCCTCTCCACCTCTCCTTCTCTTATTATTATGTAAGGTCTCTTCTCTTCTCCTTCTGTTATTATTATGGTAAGGTCTCTCCTCCTCTCTTCCTCTTATTATTATGGTAAGGTCTCTCCTCCTCTCCCTCTTATTATTATGGTAAGGTCTCTACTCCTCTCCACCTCTCCTTCTCTTATTATTATGGTAAGGTCTCTCCTTATCTCCTCCTCTTATTATTATGGTAAGGTCTCTCCTCTTCTCCTTCTCTTATTATTATGGTAAGGTCTCTCCTCCTCTCCACCTCTTATTAATATGTTAAGGTCTCTCCTCCTCTTATTATTATGGTAAGGTCTCTCCCCCTCTTATTATTATGGTAAGGTCTCTCCTTCTCTCCTTCTCTTATTATTATGGTAAGGTCTCTCCTCCTCTCCACCTCTTCTTCTCTTATTATTATGTAAGTTCTCTCCTCTTCTCCTTCTGTTATTATTATGGTAAGGTCTCTCCTCCTCTCCCCCTCTCCTTCTCTTATTATTATGTAAGGTCTCTCCTCTTCTCCTTCTGTTATTATTATGGTAAGGTCTCTCCTCCTCTCCACCTCTCCTTCTCTTATTATTATGTAAGGTCTCTCCTCCTCTCCTTCTCTTATTATTATGGTAAGGTCTCTCCTCCTCTCCTTCTCTTATTATTATGGTAAGGTCTCTCCTTCTCTCCTACTCTTATTATTATGGTAAGGTCTCTCCTCCTCTCCACCTCTCCTTCTCTTATTATTATGTAAGGTCTCTCCTCTTCTCCTTCTGTTATTATTATGGTAAGGTCTCTCCTCCTCTCCCTCTTATTATTATGGTAAGGTCTCTCCTCCTCTCCACCTCTCCTTCTCTTATTATTATGGTAAGGTCTCTCCTCCTCTCCACCTCTTATTATTATGGTAAGGTCTCTCCTCCTCTTATTATTATGGTAAGGTCTCTCCCCCTCTTATTATTGTGGTAAGGTCTCTCCTCCTCTCCCTCTTATTATTATGGTAAGGTCTCTCCTCCTCTTATTATTATGGTAAGGTCTCTCCTCCTCTTATTATTATGGTAAGGTCTCTCCTCCTCTTATTGTTATGGTAAGGTCTCTCCTCCTCTCCTCTTCTTATTATTATGGTAAGGTCTCTCCTCTCATTCTCTTATTTGTATGGTAAGGTCTCTCCTTCTCTCCTCCTCTTATTATTATGGTAAGGTCTCTCCTTATCTCATCCTCTTATTATTATGGTAAGGTCTCTCCTCCTCTTATTATTATGGTAAGGTCTCTCCTCCTCTTATTGTTATGGTAAGGTCTCTCCTCAACTCCACCTCTCCTTATCTTATTATTATGGTAAGGCCTCTCCTTATCTCATCCTCTTATTATTATGGTAAGGTCTCTCCTCCTCTTATTATTATGGTAAGGTCTCTCCTCCTCTTATTGTTATGGTAAGGTCTCTCCTCCTCTCCTCTTCTTATTATTATGGTAAGGTCTCTCCTCTCCTTCTCTTATTATTATGGTAAGGTCTCTCCTCCTCTCCTTCTCTTATTATTATGGTAAGGTCTCTCCTCCTCTCCTTCTCTTATTATTATGGTAAGGTCTCTCCTTCTCTCCTCCTCTTATTATCATGGTAAGGTCTCTCCTCCTCTCCACCTCTCCTTCTCTTATTATTATGTAAGGTCTCTCCTCTTCTCCTTCTGTTATTATTATGGTAAGGTCTCTCCTCCTCTCCCCCTCTCCTTCTCTTATTATTATGTAAGGTCTCTCCTCTTCTCCTTCTGTTATTATTATGGTAAGGTCTCTCCTCCTCTCCACCTCTCCTTCTCTTATTATTATGTAAGGTCTCTCCTCCTCTCCTTCTCTTATTATTATGGTAAGGTCTCTCCTCCTCTCCTTCTCTTATTATTATGGTAAGGTCTCTCCTTCTCTCCTCCTCTTATTATTATGGTAAGGTCTCTCCTCCTCTCCACCTCTCCTTCTCTTATTATTATGTAAGGTCTCTTCTCTTCTCCTTCTGTTATTATTATGGTAAGGTCTCTCCTCCTCTCTTCCTCTTATTATTATGGTAAGGTCTCTCCTCCTCTCCCTCTTATTATTATGGTAAGGTCTCTACTCCTCTCCACCTCTCCTTCTCTTATTATTATGGTAAGGTCTCTCCTTATCTCCTCCTCTTATTATTATGGTAAGGTCTCTCCTCTTCTCCTTCTCTTATTATTATGGTAAGGTCTCTCCTCCTCTCCACCTCTTATTAATATGTTAAGGTCTCTCCTCCTCTTATTATTATGGTAAGGTCTCTCCCCCTCTTATTATTATGGTAAGGTCTCTCCTTCTCTCCTCCTCTTATTATTATGGTAAGGTCTCTCCTCCTCTCCACCTCTTCTTCTCTTATTATTATGTAAGGTCTCTCCTCTTCTCCTTCTGTTATTATTATGGTAAGGTCTCTCCTCCTCTCCCCCTCTCCTTCTCTTATTATTATGTAAGGTCTCTCCTCTTCTCCTTCTGTTATTATTATGGTAAGGTCTCTCCTCCTCTCCACCTCTCCTTCTCTTATTATTATGTAAGGTCTCTCCTCCTCTCCTTCTCTTATTATTATGGTAAGGTCTCTCCTCCTCTCCTTCTCTTATTATTATGGTAAGGTCTCTCCTTCTCTCCTACTCTTATTATTATGGTAAGGTCTCTCCTCCTCTCCACCTCTCCTTCTCTTATTATTATGTAAGGTCTCTCCTCTTCTCCTTCTGTTATTATTATGGTAAGGTCTCTCCTCCTCTCCTCCTCTCCTCCTCTTATTATTATGGTAAGGTCTCTCCTCCTCTTATTATTATGGTAAGGTCTCTCCCCCTCTTACTATTATGGTAAGGTCTCTCCTCCTCTTATTATTATGGTAAGGTCTCTCCTCCTTTTATTATTATGGTAAGGTCTCTCCTCCTCTTATTATTATGGTAAGGTCTCTCCTCCTCTTATTATTATGGTAAGGTCTCTCCTCCTCTTATTATTATGGTAAGGTCTCTCCTCCTCTTATTATTATGGTAAGGTCTCTCCTCCTCTCCACCTCTTATTAATATGGTAAGGTCTCTCCTTCTCTTATTATTATGGTAAGGTCTCTCCTCCTCTCCTCCTCTTATTATTATGGTAAGGTCTCTCCTCCTCTTATTATTATGGTACGGTCTCTCCTCCTCTTATTATTATGGTAAGGTCTCTCCTCCTCTCCACCTCTTATTAATATGGTAAGGTCTCTCCTCCTCTTATTATTATGGTAAGGTCTCTCCTCCTCTCCCCCTCTCCTTCTCTTATTATTATGGTAAGGTCTCTCCTCCTCTCCTTCTCTTATTATTATGGTAAGGTCTCTCCTCCTCTCCTTCTCTTATTATTATGGTAAGGTCTCTCCTTCTCTCCTCCTCTTATTATTATGGTAAGGTCTCTCCTCCTCTCCACCTCTCCTTCTCTTATTATTATGTAAGGTCTCTCCTCTTCTCCTTCTGTTATTATTATGGTAAGGTCTCTCCTCCTCTCCCCCTCTCCTTCTCTTATTATTATGGTAAGGTCTCTCCTCCTCTCCTTCTCTTATTATTATGGTAAGGTCTCTCCTCCTCTCCTTCTCTTATTATTATGGTAAGGTCTCTCCTTCTCTCCTCCTCTTATTATCATGGTAAGGTCTCTCCTCCTCTCCACCTCTCCTTCTCTTATTATTATGTAAGGTCTCTCCTCTTCTCCTTCTGTTATTATTATGGTAAGGTCTCTCCTCCTCTCCCCCTCTCCTTCTCTTATTATTATGTAAGGTCTCTCCTCTTCTCCTTCTGTTATTATTATGGTAAGGTCTCTCCTCCTCTCCACCTCTCCTTCTCTTATTATTATGTAAGGTCTCTCCTCCTCTCCTTCTCTTATTATTATGGTAAGGTCTCTCCTCCTCTCCTTCTCTTATTATTATGGTAAGGTCTCTCCTTCTCTCCTCCTCTTATTATTATGGTAAGGTCTCTCCTCCTCTCCACCTCTCCTTCTCTTATTATTATGTAAGGTCTCTTCTCTTCTCCTTCTGTTATTATTATGGTAAGGTCTCTCCTCCTCTCTTCCTCTTATTATTATGGTAAGGTCTCTCCTCCTCTCCCTCTTATTATTATGGTAAGGTCTCTACTCCTCTCCACCTCTCCTTCTCTTATTATTATGGTAAGGTCTCTCCTTATCTCCTCCTCTTATTATTATGGTAAGGTCTCTCCTCTTCTCCTTCTCTTATTATTATGGTAAGGTCTCTCCTCCTCTCCACCTCTTATTAATATGTTAAGGTCTCTCCTCCTCTTATTATTATGGTAAGGTCTCTCCCCCTCTTATTATTATGGTAAGGTCTCTCCTTCTCTCCTTCTCTTATTATTATGGTAAGGTCTCTCCTCCTCTCCACCTCTTCTTCTCTTATTATTATGTAAGTTCTCTCCTCTTCTCCTTCTGTTATTATTATGGTAAGGTCTCTCCTCCTCTCCCCCTCTCCTTCTCTTATTATTATGTAAGGTCTCTCCTCTTCTCCTTCTGTTATTATTATGGTAAGGTCTCTCCTCCTCTCCACCTCTCCTTCTCTTATTATTATGTAAGGTCTCTCCTCCTCTCCTTCTCTTATTATTATGGTAAGGTCTCTCCTCCTCTCCTTCTCTTATTATTATGGTAAGGTCTCTCCTTCTCTCCTACTCTTATTATTATGGTAAGGTCTCTCCTCCTCTCCACCTCTCCTTCTCTTATTATTATGTAAGGTCTCTCCTCTTCTCCTTCTGTTATTATTATGGTAAGGTCTCTCCTCCTCTCCCTCTTATTATTATGGTAAGGTCTCTCCTCCTCTCCACCTCTCCTTCTCTTATTATTATGGTAAGGTCTCTCCTCCTCTCCACCTCTTATTATTATGGTAAGGTCTCTCCTCCTCTTATTATTATGGTAAGGTCTCTCCCCCTCTTATTATTGTGGTAAGGTCTCTCCTCCTCTCCCTCTTATTATTATGGTAAGGTCTCTCCTCCTCTTATTATTATGGTAAGGTCTCTCCTCCTCTTATTATTATGGTAAGGTCTCTCCTCCTCTTATTGTTATGGTAAGGTCTCTCCTCCTCTCCTCTTCTTATTATTATGGTAAGGTCTCTCCTCTCATTCTCTTATTTGTATGGTAAGGTCTCTCCTTCTCTCCTCCTCTTATTATTATGGTAAGGTCTCTCCTTATCTCATCCTCTTATTATTATGGTAAGGTCTCTCCTCCTCTTATTATTATGGTAAGGTCTCTCCTCCTCTTATTGTTATGGTAAGGTCTCTCCTCAACTCCACCTCTCCTTCTCTTATTATTATGGTAAGGTCTCTCCTCCTCTCCTTCTCTTATTATTATGGTAAGGTCTCTCCTTCTCTCCTACTCTTATTATTATGGTAAGGTCTCTCCTCCTCTCCACCTCTCCTTCTCTTATTATTATGTAAGGTCTCTCCTCTTCTCCTTCTGTTATTATTATGGTAAGGTCTCTCCTCCTCTCCTCCTCTCCTCCTCTTATTATTATGGTAAGGTCTCTCCTCCTCTTATTATTATGGTAAGGTCTCTCCCCCTCTTACTATTATGGTAAGGTCTCTCCTCCTCTTATTATTATGGTAAGGTCTCTCCTCCTTTTATTATTATGGTAAGGTCTCTCCTCCTCTTATTATTATGGTAAGGTCTCTCCTCCTCTTATTATTATGGTAAGGTCTCTCCTCCTCTTATTATTATGGTAAGGTCTCTCCTCCTCTTATTATTATGGTAAGGTCTCTCCTCCTCTCCACCTCTTATTAATATGGTAAGGTCTCTCCTTCTCTTATTATTATGGTAAGGTCTCTCCTCCTCTCCTCCTCTTATTATTATGGTAAGGTCTCTCCTCCTCTTATTATTATGGTACGGTCTCTCCTCCTCTTATTATTATGGTAAGGTCTCTCCTCCTCTCCACCTCTTATTAATATGGTAAGGTCTCTCCTCCTCTTATTATTATGGTAAGGTCTCTCCTCCTCTCCCCCTCTCCTTCTCTTATTATTATGGTAAGGTCTCTCCTCCTCTCCTTCTCTTATTATTATGGTAAGGTCTCTCCTCCTCTCCTTCTCTTATTATTATGGTAAGGTCTCTCCTTCTCTCCTCCTCTTATTATTATGGTAAGGTCTCTCCTCCTCTCCACCTCTCCTTCTCTTATTATTATGTAAGGTCTCTCCTCTTCTCCTTCTGATATTATTATGGTAAGGTCTCTCCTCCTCTCCCCCTCTCCTTCTCTTATTATTATGGTAAGGTCTCTCCTCCTCTCCTTCTCTTATTATTATGGTAAGGTCTCTCCTCCTCTCCTTCTCTTATTATTATGGTAAGGTCTCTCCTTCTCTCCTCCTCTTATTATCATGGTAAGGTCTCTCCTCCTCTCCACCTCTCCTTCTCTTATTATTATGTAAGGTCTCTCCTCTTCTCCTTCTGTTATTATTATGGTAAGGTCTCTCCTCCTCTCCCCCTCTCCTTCTCTTATTATTATGTAAGGTCTCTCCTCTTCTCCTTCTGTTATTATTATGGTAAGGTCTCTCCTCCTCTCCACCTCTCCTTCTCTTATTATTATGTAAGGTCTCTCCTCCTCTCCTTCTCTTATTATTATGGTAAGGTCTCTCCTCCTCTCCTTCTCTTATTATTATGGTAAGGTCTCTCCTTCTCTCCTCCTCTTATTATTATGGTAAGGTCTCTCCTCCTCTCCACCTCTCCTTCTCTTATTATTATGTAAGGTCTCTTCTCTTCTCCTTCTGTTATTATTATGGTAAGGTCTCTCCTCCTCTCTTCCTCTTATTATTATGGTAAGGTCTCTCCTCCTCTCCCTCTTATTATTATGGTAAGGTCTCTACTCCTCTCCACCTCTCCTTCTCTTATTATTATGGTAAGGTCTCTCCTTATCTCCTCCTCTTATTATTATGGTAAGGTCTCTCCTCTTCTCCTTCTCTTATTATTATGGTAAGGTCTCTCCTCCTCTCCACCTCTTATTAATATGTTAAGGTCTCTCCTCCTCTTATTATTATGGTAAGGTCTCTCCCCCTCTTATTATTATGGTAAGGTCTCTCCTTCTCTCCTTCTCTTATTATTATGGTAAGGTCTCTCCTCCTCTCCACCTCTTCTTCTCTTATTATTATGTAAGTTCTCTCCTCTTCTCCTTCTGTTATTATTATGGTAAGGTCTCTCCTCCTCTCCCCCTCTCCTTCTCTTATTATTATGTAAGGTCTCTCCTCTTCTCCTTCTGTTATTATTATGGTAAGGTCTCTCCTCCTCTCCACCTCTCCTTCTCTTATTATTATGTAAGGTCTCTCCTCCTCTCCTTCTCTTATTATTATGGTAAGGTCTCTCCTCCTCTCCTTCTCTTATTATTATGGTAAGGTCTCTCCTTCTCTCCTACTCTTATTATTATGGTAAGGTCTCTCCTCCTCTCCACCTCTCCTTCTCTTATTATTATGTAAGGTCTCTCCTCTTCTCCTTCTGTTATTATTATGGTAAGGTCTCTCCTCCTCTCCCTCTTATTATTATGGTAAGGTCTCTCCTCCTCTCCACCTCTCCTTCTCTTATTATTATGGTAAGGTCTCTCCTCCTCTCCACCTCTTATTATTATGGTAAGGTCTCTCCTCCTCTTATTATTATGGTAAGGTCTCTCCCCCTCTTATTATTGTGGTAAGGTCTCTCCTCCTCTCCCTCTTATTATTATGGTAAGGTCTCTCCTCCTCTTATTATTATGGTAAGGTCTCTCCTCCTCTTATTATTATGGTAAGGTCTCTCCTCCTCTTATTGTTATGGTAAGGTCTCTCCTCCTCTCCTCTTCTTATTATTATGGTAAGGTCTCTCCTCTCATTCTCTTATTTGTATGGTAAGGTCTCTCCTTCTCTCCTCCTCTTATTATTATGGTAAGGTCTCTCCTTATCTCATCCTCTTATTATTATGGTAAGGTCTCTCCTCCTCTTATTATTATGGTAAGGTCTCTCCTCCTCTTATTGTTATGGTAAGGTCTCTCCTCAACTCCACCTCTCCTTATCTTATTATTATGGTAAGGCCTCTCCTTATCTCATCCTCTTATTATTATGGTAAGGTCTCTCCTCCTCTTATTATTATGGTAAGGTCTCTCCTCCTCTTATTGTTATGGTAAGGTCTCTCCTCCTCTCCTCTTCTTATTATTATGGTAAGGTCTCTCCTCTCCTTCTCTTATTATTATGGTAAGGTCTCTCCTCCTCTCCTTCTCTTATTATTATGGTAAGGTCTCTCCTCCTCTCCTTCTCTTATTATTATGGTAAGGTCTCTCCTTCTCTCCTCCTCTTATTATCATGGTAAGGTCTCTCCTCCTCTCCACCTCTCCTTCTCTTATTATTATGTAAGGTCTCTCCTCTTCTCCTTCTGTTATTATTATGGTAAGGTCTCTCCTCCTCTCCCCCTCTCCTTCTCTTATTATTATGTAAGGTCTCTCCTCTTCTCCTTCTGTTATTATTATGGTAAGGTCTCTCCTCCTCTCCACCTCTCCTTCTCTTATTATTATGTAAGGTCTCTCCTCCTCTCCTTCTCTTATTATTATGGTAAGGTCTCTCCTCCTCTCCTTCTCTTATTATTATGGTAAGGTCTCTCCTTCTCTCCTCCTCTTATTATTATGGTAAGGTCTCTCCTCCTCTCCACCTCTCCTTCTCTTATTATTATGTAAGGTCTCTTCTCTTCTCCTTCTGTTATTATTATGGTAAGGTCTCTCCTCCTCTCTTCCTCTTATTATTATGGTAAGGTCTCTCCTCCTCTCCCTCTTATTATTATGGTAAGGTCTCTACTCCTCTCCACCTCTCCTTCTCTTATTATTATGGTAAGGTCTCTCCTTATCTCCTCCTCTTATTATTATGGTAAGGTCTCTCCTCTTCTCCTTCTCTTATTATTATGGTAAGGTCTCTCCTCCTCTCCACCTCTTATTAATATGTTAAGGTCTCTCCTCCTCTTATTATTATGGTAAGGTCTCTCCCCCTCTTATTATTATGGTAAGGTCTCTCCTTCTCTCCTCCTCTTATTATTATGGTAAGGTCTCTCCTCCTCTCCACCTCTTCTTCTCTTATTATTATGTAAGGTCTCTCCTCTTCTCCTTCTGTTATTATTATGGTAAGGTCTCTCCTCCTCTCCCCCTCTCCTTCTCTTATTATTATGTAAGGTCTCTCCTCTTCTCCTTCTGTTATTATTATGGTAAGGTCTCTCCTCCTCTCCACCTCTCCTTCTCTTATTATTATGTAAGGTCTCTCCTCCTCTCCTTCTCTTATTATTATGGTAAGGTCTCTCCTCCTCTCCTTCTCTTATTATTATGGTAAGGTCTCTCCTTCTCTCCTACTCTTATTATTATGGTAAGGTCTCTCCTCCTCTCCACCTCTCCTTCTCTTATTATTATGTAAGGTCTCTCCTCTTCTCCTTCTGTTATTATTATGGTAAGGTCTCTCCTCCTCTCCCTCTTATTATTATGGTAAGGTCTCTCCTCCTCTCCACCTCTCCTTCTCTTATTATTATGGTAAGGTCTCTCCTCCTCTCCACCTCTTATTATTATGGTAAGGTCTCTCCTCCTCTTATTATTATGGTAAGGTCTCTCCCCCTCTTATTATTGTGGTAAGGTCTCTCCTCCTCTCCCTCTTATTATTATGGTAAGGTCTCTCCTCCTCTTATTATTATGGTAAGGTCTCTCCTCCTCTTATTATTATGGTAAGGTCTCTCCTCCTCTTATTGTTATGGTAAGGTCTCTCCTCCTCTCCTCTTCTTATTATTATGGTAAGGTCTCTCCTCTCATTCTCTTATTTGTATGGTAAGGTCTCTCCTTCTCTCCTCCTCTTATTATTATGGTAAGGTCTCTCCTTATCTCATCCTCTTATTATTATGGTAAGGTCTCTCCTCCTCTTATTATTATGGTAAGGTCTCTCCTCCTCTTATTGTTATGGTAAGGTCTCTCCTCAACTCCACCTCTCCTTATCTTATTATTATGGTAAGGCCTCTCCTTATCTCATCCTCTTATTATTATGGTAAGGTCTCTCCTCCTCTTATTATTATGGTAAGGTCTCTCCTCCTCTTATTGTTATGGTAAGGTCTCTCCTCCTCTCCTCTTCTTATTATTATGGTAAGGTCTCTCCTCTCCTTCTCTTATTATTATGGTAAGGTCTCTCCTCCTCTCCTTCTCTTATTATTATGGTAAGGTCTCTCCTCCTCTCCTTCTCTTATTATTATGGTAAGGTCTCTCCTTCTCTCCTCTTCTTATTATCATGGTAAGGTCTCTCCTCCTCTCCACCTCTCCTTCTCTTATTATTATGTAAGGTCTCTCCTCTTCTCCTTCTGTTATTATTATGGTAAGGTCTCTCCTCCTCTCCCCCTCTCCTTCTCTTATTATTATGTAAGGTCTCTCCTCTTCTCCTTCTGTTATTATTATGGTAAGGTCTCTCCTCCTCTCCACCTCTCCTTCTCTTATTATTATGTAAGGTCTCTCCTCCTCTCCTTCTCTTATTATTATGGTAAGGTCTCTCCTCCTCTCCTTCTCTTATTATTATGGTAAGGTCGCTCCTTCTCTCCTCCTCTTATTATTATGGTAAGGTCTCTCCTCCTCTCCACCTCTCCTTCTCTTATTATTATGTAAGGTCTCTTCTCTTCTCCTTCTGTTATTATTATGGTAAGGTCTCTCCTCCTCTCTTCCTCTTATTATTATGGTAAGGTCTCTCCTCCTCTCCCTCGTATTATTATGGTAAGGTCTCTACTCCTCTCCACCTCTCCTTCTCTTATTATTATGGTAAGGTCTCTCCTTATCTCCTCCTCTTATTATTATGGTAAGGTCTCTCCTCTTCTCCTTCTCTTATTATTATGGTAAGGTCTCTCCTCCTCTCCACCTCTTATTAATATGTTAAGGTCTCTCCTCCTCTTATTATTATGGTAAGGTCTCTCCCCCTCTTATTATTATGGTAAGGTCTCTCCTTCTCTCCTCCTCTTATTATTATGGTAAGGTCTCTCCTCCTCTCCACCTCTTCTTCTCTTATTATTATGTAAGGTCTCTCCTCTTCTCCTTCTGTTATTATTATGGTAAGGTCTCTCCTCCTCTCCACCTCTCCTTCTCTTATTATTATGTAAGGTCTCTCCTCCTCTCCTTCTCTTATTATTATGGTAAGGTCTCTCCTCCTCTCCTTCTCTTATTATTATGGTAAGGTCTCTCCTTCTCTCCTACTCTTATTATTATGGTAAGGTCTCTCCTCCTCTCCACCTCTCCTTCTCTTATTATTATGTAAGGTCTCTCCTCTTCTCCTTCTGTTATTATTATGGTAAGGTCTCTCCTCCTCTCCCTCTTATTATTATGGTAAGGTCTCTCCTCCTCTCCACCTCTCCTTCTCTTATTATTATGGTAAGGTCTCTCCTCCTCTCCACCTCTTATTATTATGGTAAGGTCTCTCCTCCTCTTATTATTATGGTAAGGTCTCTCCCCCTCTTATTATTGTGGTAAGGTCTCTCCTCCTCTCCCTCTTATTATTATGGTAAGGTCTCTCCTCCTCTTATTATTATGGTAAGGTCTCTCCTCCTCTTATTATTATGGTAAGGTCTCTCCTCCTCTTATTGTTATGGTAAGGTCTCTCCTCCTCTCCTCTTCTTATTATTATGGTAAGGTCTCTCCTCTCATTCTCTTATTTTTATGGTAAGGTCTCTCCTTCTCTCCTCCTCTTATTATTATGGTAAGGTCTCTCCTTATCTCATCCTCTTATTATTATGGTAAGGTCTCTCCTCCTCTTATCATTATGGTAAGGTCTCTCCTCCTCTTATTGTTATGGTAAGGTCTCTCCTCAACTCCACCTCTCCTTATCTTATTATTATGGTAAGCCCTCTCCTTATCTCATCCTCTTATTATTATGGTAAGGTCTCTCCTCCTCTTATTATTATGGTAAGGTCTCTCCTCCTCTTATTGTTATGGTAAGGTCTCTCCTCCTCTCCTCTTCTTATTATTATGGTAAGGTCTCTCCTCTCCTTCTCTTATTTTTATGGTAAGGTCTCTCCTTCTCTCCTCCACTTATTTTTATGGTAAGGTCTCTCCTTCTCTCCTTCTCTTATTATTATGGTAAGGTCTCTCCTCCTCTCCTCCTCTTATTATTATGGTAAGGTCTCTCCTCCTCTCCTCCTCTTATTATTATGGTAAGGTCTCTCCTCCTCTCCACCTCTCCTTCTGTTATTATTATGTAAGGTCTCTCCTCTTCTCCTTCTCTTATTATTATGTAAGGTCTCTCCTCTTCTCCTTCTCTTATTATTATGTAAGGTCTCTCCTCCTCTCCTCCTCTTATTATTATGGTAAGGTCTCTCCTCCTCTCCCTCTTATTATTATGGTAAGGTCTCTACTCCTCTCCACCTCTCCTTCTCTTATTATTATGGTAAGGTCTCTCCTTATCTCCTCCTCTTATTATTATGGTAAGGTCTCTCCTCTTCTACTTCTCTTATTATTATGGTAAGGTCTCTCCTCCTCTCCACCTCTTATTAATATGTTAAGGTCTCTCCCCCTCTTATTATTATGGTAAGGTCTCTCCTTCTCTCCTCCTCTTATTATTATGGTAAGGTCTCTCCTCCTCTCCACCTCTTCTTCTCTTATTATTATGTAAGGTCTCTCCTCTTCTCCCTCTGTTATTATTATGGTAAGGTCTCTCCTCCTCTCCCCCTCTCCTTCTCTTATTATTATGTAAGGTCTCTCCTCTTCTCCTTCTGTTATTATTATGGTAAGGTCTCTCCTCCTCTCTACCTCTCCTTCTCTTATTATTATGTAAGGTCTCTCCTCCTCTCCTTCTCTTATTATTATGGCAAGGTCTCTCCTCCTCTCCTTCTCTTATTATTATGGTAAGGTCTCTCCTTCTCTCCTCCTCTTATTATTATGGTAAGGTCTCTCCTCCTCTCCACCTCTCCTTCTCTTATTATTATGTAAGGTCTCTCCTCTTCTCCTTCTGTTATTATTATGGTAAGGTCTCTCCTCTCTTCCTCTTATTATTATGGTAAGGTCTCTCCTCCTCTCCCTCTTATTATTATGGTAAGGTCTCTCCTCCTCTCCACCTCTCCTTCTCTTATTATTATGGTAAGGTCTCTCCTCCTCTCCACCTCTTATTATTATGGTAAGGTCTCTCCTCCTCTTATTATTATGTAAGGTCTCTCCTCCTCTCCTCCTCTTATTATTATGGTAAGGTCTCTCCTCCTCTCCCTCTTATTATTATGGTAAGGTCTCTACTCCTCTCCACCTCTCCTTCTCTTATTATTATGGTAAGGTCTCTCCTTATCTCCTCCTCTTATTATTATGGTAAGGTCTCTCCTCTTCTACTTCTCTTATTATTATGGTAAGGTCTCTCCTCCTCTCCACCTCTTATTAATATGTTAAGGTCTCTCCTCCTCTTATTATTATGGTAAGGTCTCTCCCCCTCTTATTATTATGGTAAGGTCTCTCCTTCTCTCCTCCTCTTATTATTATGGTAAGGTCTCTCCTCCTCTCCCCCTCTCCTTCTCTTATTACTATGTAAGGTCTCTCCTCTTCTCCTTCTGTTATTATTATGGTAAGGTCTCTCCTCCTCTCCACCTCTCCTTCTCTTATTATTATGTAAGGTCTCTCCTCCTCTCCTTCTCTTATTATTATGGTAAGGTCTCTCCTCCTCTCCTTCTCTTATTATTATGGTAAGGTCTCTCCTTCTCTCCTCCTCTTATTATTATGGTAAGGTCTCTCCTCCTCTCTTCCTCTTATTATTATGGTAAGGTCTCTCCTCCTCTCCCTCTTATTATTATGGTAAGGTCTCTCCTCCTCTCCACCTCTCCTTCTCTTATTATTATGGTAAGGTCTCTCCTCCTCTCCACCTCTTATTATTATGGTAAGGTCTCTCCTCCTCTTATTATTATGGTAAGGTCTCTCCCCCTCTTATTATTGTGGTAAGGTCTCTCCTCCTCTCCCTCTTATTATTATGGTAAGGTCTCTCCTCCTCTTATTATTATGGTAAGGTCTCTCCTCCTCTTATTATTATGGTAAGGTCTCTCCTCCTCTTATTGTTATGGTAAGGTCTCTCCTCCTCTCCTCTTCTTATTATTATGGTAAGATCTCTCCTCTCATTCTCTTATTTTTATGGTAAGGTCTCTCCTTCTCTCCTCCTCTTATTATTATGGTAAGGTCTCTCCTTATCTCATCCTCTTATTATTATGGTAAGGTCTCTCCTCCTCTTATTATGATGGTAAGGTCTCTCCTCCTCTTATTGTTATGGTAAGGTCTCTCCTCAACTCCACCTCTCCTTATCTTATTATTATGGTAAGGCCTCTCCTTATCTCATCCTCTTATTATTATGGTAAGGTCTCTCCTCCTCTTATTATTATGGTAAGGTCTCTCCTCCTCTTATTGTTATGGTAAGGTCTCTCCTCCTCTCCTCTTCTTATTATTATGGTAAGGTCTCTCCTCTCCTTCTCTTATTTTTATGGTAAGGTCTCTCCTTCTCTCCTCCACTTATTATTATGGTAAGGTCTCTCCTTCTCTCCTTCTCTTATTATTATGGTAAGGTCTCTCCTCCTCTCCTCTTATTATTATGGTAAGGTCTCTCCTCCTCTCCTCCTCTTATTATTATGGTAAGGTCTCTCCTCCTCTCCACCTCTCCTTCTGTTATTATTATGTAAGGTCTCTCCTCTTCTCCTTCTCTTATTATTATGTAAGGTCTCTCCTCTTCTCCTTCTCTTATTATTATGTAAGGTCTCTCCTCCTCTCCTCCTCTTATTATTATGGTAAGGTCTCTCCTCCTCTCCCTCTTATTATTATGGTAAGGTCTCTACTCCTCTCCACCTCTCCTTCTCTTATTATTATGGTAAGGTCTCTCCTTATCTCCTCCTCTTATTATTATGGTAAGGTCTCTCCTCTTCTACTTCTCTTATTATTATGGTAAGGTCTCTCCTCCTCTCCACCTCTAATTAATATGTTAAGGTCTCTCCTCCTCTTATTATTATGGTAAGGTCTCTCCCCCTCTTATTATTATGGTAAGGTCTCTCCTTCTCTCCTCCTCTTATTATTATGGTAAGGTCTCTCCTCCTCTCCACCTCTTCTTCTCTTATTATTATGTAAGGTCTCTCCTCTTCTCCCTCTGTTATTATTATGGTAAGGTCTCTCCTCCTCTCCCCCTCCCCTTCTCTTATTATTATGTAAGGTCTCTCCTCTTCTCCTTCTGTTATTATTATGGTAAGGTCTCTCCTCCTCTCCACCTCTCCTTCTCTTATTATTATGTAAGGTCTCTCCTCCTCTCCTTCTCTTATTATTATGGTAAGGTCTCTCCTCCTCTCCTTCTCTTATTATTATGGTAAGGTCTCTCCTTCTCTCCTCCTCTTATTATTATGGTAAGGTCTGTCCTCCTCTCCACCTCTCCTTCTCTTATTATTATGTAAGGTCTCTCCTCTTCTCCTTCTGTTATTATTATGGTAAGGTCTCTCCTCCTCTCTTCCTCTTATTATTATGGTAAGGTCTCTCCTCCTCTCCCTCTTATTATTATGGTAAGGTCTCTCCTCCTCTCCACCTCTCCTTCTCTTATTATTATGGTAAGGTCTCTCCTCCTCTCCACCTCTTATTATTATGGTAAGGTCTCTCCTCCTCTTATTATTATGGTAAGGTCTCTCCCCCTCTTATTATTGTGGTATGGTCTCTCCTCCTCTCCCTCTTATTGTTATGGTAAGGTCTCTCCTCCTCTTATTATTATGGTAAGGTCTCTCCTCCTCTTATTATTATGGTAAGGTCTCTCCTCCTCTTATTGTTATGGTAAGGTCTCTCCTCCTCTCCTCTTCTTATTATTATGGTAAGGTCTCTCCTCTCATTCTCTTATTTTTATGGTAAGGTCTCTCCTTCTCTCCTCCTCTTATTATTATGGTAAGGTCTCTCCTTATCTCATCCTCTTATTATTATGGTAAGGTCTCTCCTCCTCTTATTATTATGGTAAGGTCTCTCCTCCTCTTATTGTTATGGTAAGGTCTCTCCTCAACTCCACCTCTCCTTATCTTATTATTATGGTAAGGCCTCTCCTTATCTCATCCTCTTATTATTATGGTAAGGTCTCTCCTCCTCTTATTATTATGGTAAGGTCTCTCCTCCTCTTATTGTTATGGTAAGGTCTCTCCTCCTCTCCTCTTCTTATTATTATGGTAAGGTCTCTCCTCTCCTTCTCTTATTTTTATGGTAAGGTCTCTCCTTCTCTCCTCCACTTATTATTATGGTAAGGTCTCTCCTTCTCTCCTTCTCTTATTATTATGGTAAGGTCTCTCCTCCTCTCCTCCTCTTATTATTATGGTAAGGTCTCTCCTCCTCTCCTCCTCTTATTATTATGGTAAGGTCTCTCCTCCTCTCCACCTCTCCTTCTGTTATTATTATGTAAGGTCTCTCCTCTTCTCCTTCTCTTATTATTATGTAAGGTCTCTCCTCTTCTCCTTCTCTTATTATTATGTAAGGTCTCTCCTCCTCTCCTCCTCTTATTATTATGGTAAGGTCTCTCCACCTCTCCCTCTTATTATTATGGTAAGGTCTCTACTCCTCTCCACCTCTCCTTCTCTTATTATTATGGTAAGGTCTCTCCTTATCTCCTCCTCTTATTATTATGGTAAGGTCTCTCCTCTTCTACTTCTCTTATTATTATGGTAAGGTCTCTCCTCCTCTCCACCTCTAATTAATATGTTAAGGTCTCTCCTCCTCTTATTATTATGGTAAGGTCTCTCCCCCTCTTATTATTATGGTAAGGTCTCTCCTTCTCTCCTCCTCTTATTATTATGGTAAGGTCTCTCCTCCTCTCCACCTCTTCTTCTCTTATTATTATGTAAGGTCTCTCCTCTTCTCCCTCTGTTATTATTATGGTAAGGTCTCTCCTCCTCTCCCCCTCCCCTTCTCTTATTATTATGTAAGGTCTCTCCTCTTCTCCTTCTGTTATTATTATGGTAAGGTCTCTCCTCCTCTCCACCTCTCCTTCTCTTATTATTATGTAAGGTCTCTCCTCCTCTCCTTCTCTTATTATTATGGTAAGGTCTCTCCTCCTCTCCTTCTCTTATTATTATGGTAAGGTCTCTCCTTCTCTCCTCCTCTTATTATTATGGTAAGGTCTGTCCTCCTCTCCACCTCTCCTTCTCTTATTATTATGTAAGGTCTCTCCTCTTCTCCTTCTGTTATTATTATGGTAAGGTCTCTCCTCCTCTCTTCCTCTTATTATTATGGTAAGGTCTCTCCTCCTCTCCCTCTTATTATTATGGTAAGGTCTCTCCTCCTCTCCACCTCTCCTTCTCTTATTATTATGGTAAGGTCTCTCCTCCTCTCCACCTCTTATTATTATGGTAAGGTCTCTCCTCCTCTTATTATTATGGTAAGGTCTCTCCCCCTCTTATTATTGTGGTATGGTCTCTCCTCCTCTCCCTCTTATTGTTATGGTAAGGTCTCTCCTCCTCTTATTATTATGGTAAGGTCTCTCCTCCTCTTATTATTATGGTAAGGTCTCTCCTCCTCTTATTGTTATGGTAAGGTCTCTCCTCCTCTCCTCTTCTTATTATTATGGTAAGGTCTCTCCTCTCATTCTCTTATTTTTATGGTAAGGTCTCTCCTTCTCTCCTCCTCTTATTATTATGGTAAGGTCTCTCCTTATCTCATCCTCTTATTATTATGGTAAGGTCTCTCCTCCTCTTATTATTATGGTAAGGTCTCTCCTCCTCTTATTGTTATGGTAAGGTCTCTCCTCAACTCCACCTCTCCTTATCTTATTATTATGGTAAGGCCTCTCCTTATCTCATCCTCTTATTATTATGGTAAGGTCTCTCCTCCTCTTATTATTATGGTAAGGTCTCTCCTCCTCTTATTGTTATGGTAAGGTCTCTCCTCCTCTCCTCTTCTTATTATTATGGTAAGGTCTCTCCTCTCCTTCTCTTATTTTTATGGTAAGGTCTCTCCTTCTCTCCTCCACTCATTATTATGGTAAGGTCTCTCCTTCTCTCCTTGTCTTATTATTATGGTAAGGTCTCTCCTCCTCTCCTCCTCTTATTATTATGGTAAGGTCTCTCCTCCTCTCCTCCTCTTATTATTATGGTAAGGTCTCTCCTCCTCTCCACCTCTCCTTCTCTTATTATTATGTAAGGTCTCTCCTCTTCTCCTTCTGTTATTATTATGTAAGGTCTCTCCTCTTCTCCTTCTCTTATTATTATGTAAGGTCTCTCCTCTTCTTCTTCTCTTATTATTATGTAAGGTCTCTCCTCCTCTCCTCCTCTCATTATTATGGTAAGGTCTCTCCTCATCTCCTATTATTATTATGGTAAGGTCTCTCCTCCTCTCCTTCTCTTATTATTATGGTAAGGTTTCTCCTCATCTTATTATTATGGTAAGGTCTCTCATCATCTCCTTCTCTTATTATTATGGTAAGGTCTCTCCTCCTCTTATTATTATGGTAAGGTCTCTCCTCCTCTTATTATTATGGTAAGGTCTATCCTCCTCTCCACCTCTCCTTCTCTTATTATTATGGTAAGGTCTCTCCTCCTCTCCTTCTCTTATTATTATGGTAAGGTCTCTCCTCCTCTCCTTCTCTTATTATTATGGTAAGGTCTCTCCTCCTCTCCCTCTCTTATTAATATGGTAAGGTCTCTCCTCCTCTTATTATTATGGTAAGGTCTCTCCTTCTCTCCTACTTTTATTATTATGGTAAGGTCTCTCCTCCTCTCCTTCTCTTATTATTATGGTAAGGTCTCTCCTCCTCTCCATCTCTTATTTTTATGGTAAGGTCTCTCCTCCTCTCCCTCTCTTATTATTACGGTAAGGTCTCTCCTCCTCTTATTATTATGGTAAGGTCTCTCCTTCTCTCCTACTCTTATTATTATGGTAAGGTCTCTCCTCCTCTCCTTCTCTTATTATTATGGTAAGGTCTCTCCTCCTCTCCTTCTCTTATTATTATGGTAAGGTCTCTCCTTCTCTCTTACTCTTATTATTATGGTAAGGTCTCTCCTCCTCTCCCTCTCGTATTATTATGGTAAGGTCTCTCCTCCTCTCCTGCTCTTATTATTATTGTAAGGTCTCTCCTCCTCTCCTCCTCTTATTATTATGGTAATTTCACTCCTCAGCTTATTATTATGGTAAGGTCTCTCCTCCTCTTATTATTATGGTAAGGTCTCTCCTCCTCTCCCTCTCGTATTATTATGGTAAGGTCTCTCCTCCTCTCCTGCTGTTATTATTATTGTAAGGCCTCTCCTCGTCTCCTCCTCTTATTATTATGGTAAGGTCTCTCCTCGTCTCCTCCGCTAATTATTATGGTAAGGTCTCTCCTCCTCTCCACCTCCACTTCTCTTATTATTATGGTAAGGTCTCTCCTCCTCTCCACCTCCACTTCTCTTATTATTTTGGTAAGGTCTCTCCTCTCCTTCTCTTATTATTATGGTTAGGTCTCTCCTTCTCTCCATCTGTTATTATTATGGTAAGGTCTCTCCTCCTCTCCTCCTCTTATTATTATGGAAAGAGCTCTCCTCCTCTCCTCCTCTCCTTCTCTTATTGTTATGGTAAGGTCTCTCCTCCTCTCCACCTCCACTTCTCTTATTATTATGGTAAGGTCTCTCCTCCTCTCCACCTCCACTTCTCTTATTATTTTGGTAAGGTCTCTCCTCCTCTCCTTCTCTTATTATTATGGTAAGGCCTCTCCTTATCTCATCCTCTTATTATTATGGTAAGGTCTCTCCTCCTCTTATTATTATGGTAAGGTCTCTCCTCCTCTTACTGTTATGGTAAGGTCTCTCCTCCTCTCCTCTTCTTATTATTATGGTAAGGTCTCTCCTCTCCTTCTCTTATTTTTATGGTAAGGTCTCTCCTTCTCTCCTCCACTTATTATTATGGTAAGGTCTCTCCTTCTCTCCTTCTCTTATTATTATGGTAAGGTCTCTCCTCCTCTCCTCCTCTTATTATTATGGTAAGGTCTCTCCTCCTCTCCTCCTCTTATTATTATGGTAAGGTCTCTCCTCCTCTCCACCTCTCCTTCTCTTATTATTATGTAAGGTCTCTCCTCTTCTCCTTCTGTTATTATTATGTAAGGTCTCTCCTCTTCTCCTTCTCTTATTATTATGTAAGGTCTCTCCTCCTCTCCTCCTCTTATTATTATGGTAAGGTCTCTCCTCCTCTCCCTCTTATTATTATGGTAAGGTCTCTACTCCTCTCCACCTCTCCTTCTCTTATTATTATGGTAAGGTCTCTCCTTATCTCCTCCTCTTATTATTATGGTAAGGTCTCTCCTCCTCTCCTCCTCTTATTATTATGGTAAGGTCTCTCCTCCTCTCCACCTCTTATTAATATGTTAAGGTCTCTCCTCCTCTTATTATTATGGTAAGGTCTCTCCCCCTCTTATTATTATGGTAAGGTCTCTCCTCCTCTCCACCTCTTCTTCTCTTATTATTATGTAAGGTCTCTCCTCTTCTCCTTCTGTTATTATTATGGTAAGGTCTCTCCTCCTCTCCCCCTCTCCTTCTCTTATTATTATGTAAGGTCTCTCCTCTTCTCCTTCTGTTATTATTATGGTAAGGTCTCTCCTCCTCTCCACCTCTCCTTCTCTTATTATTATGTAAGGTCTCTCCTCCTCTCCTTCTCTTATTATTATGGTAAGGTCTCTCCTCCTCTCCTTCTCTTATTATTTTGGTAAGGTCTCTCCTTCTCTCCTCCTCTTATTATTATGGTAAGGTCTCTCCTCCTCTCCACCTCTCCTTCTCTTATTATTATGTAAGGTCTCTCCTCTTCTCCTTCTGTTATTATTATGGTAAGGTCTCTCCTCCTCTCTTCCTCTTATTATTATGGTAAGGTCTCTCCTCCTCTCCCTCTTATTATTATGGTAAGGTCTCTCCTCCTCTCCACCTCTCCTTCTCTTATTATTATGGTAAGGTCTCTCCTCCTCTCCACCTCTTATTATTATGGTAAGGTCTCTCCTCCTCTTATTATTATGGTAAGGTCTCTCCCCCTCTTATTATTGTGGTAAGGTCTCTCCTCCTCTCCCTCTTATTATTATGGTAAGGTCTCTCCTCCTCTTATTATTATGGTAATGTCTCTCCTCCTCTTATTATTATGGTAAGGTCTCTCCTCCTCTTATTGTTATGGTAAGGTCTCTCCTCCTCTCCTCTTCTTCTTATTATGGTAAGTTCTCTCCTCTCATTCTCTTATTTTTATGGTAAGGTCTCTCCTCCTCTTATTATTATGGTAAGGTCTCTCCTCCTCTTATTGTTATGGTAAGGTCTCTCCTCAACTCCACCTCTCCTTATCTTATTATTATGGTAAGGCCTCTCCTTATCTCATCCTCTTATTATTATGGTAAGTTCTCTCCTCCTCTTATTATTATGGTAAGGTCTCTCCTCCTCTTATTGTTATGGTAAGGTCTCTCCTCTCCTTCTCTTATTTTTATGGTAAGGTCTCTCCTTCTCTCCTCCACTTATTATTATGGTAAGGTCTCTCCTTCTCTCCTTCTCTTATTATTATGGTAAGGTCTCTCCTCCTCTCCTCCTCTTATTATTATGGTAAGGTCTCTCCTCCTCTCCTCCTCTTATTATTATGGTAAGGTCTCTCCTCCTCTCCACCTCTCCTTCTCTTATTATTATGTAAGGTCTCTCCTCTTCTCCTTCTGTTATTATTATGTAAGGTCTCTCCTCTTCTCCTTCTCTTATTATTATGTAAGGTCTCTCCTCTTCTCCTTCTCTTATTATTATGTAAGGTCTCTCCTCCTCTCCTCCTCTTATTATTATGGTAAGGTCTCTCCTCATCTCCTATTATTATTATGGTAAGGTCTCTCCTCCTCTCCTTCTCTTATTATTATGGTAAGGTTTCTCCTCATCTTATTATTATGGTAAGGTCTCTCATCATCTCCTTCTCTTATTATTATGGTAAGGTCTCTCCTCCTCTTATTATTATGGTAAGGTCTCTCCTCCTCTTATTATTATGGTAAGGTCTATCCTCCTCTCCACCTCTCCTTCTCTTATTATTATGGTAAGGTCTCTCCTCCTCTCCTTCTCTTATTATTATGGTAAGGTCTCTCCTCCTCTCCTTCTCTTATTATTATGGTAAGGTCTCTCCTCCTCTCCCTCTCTTATTAATATGGTAAGGTCTCTCCTCCTCTTATTATTATGGTAAGGTCTCTCCTTCTCTCCTACTCTTATTATTATGGTAAGGTCTCTCCTCCTCTCCTTCTCTTATTATTATGGTAAGGTCTCTCCTCCTCTCCATCTCTTATTTTTATGGTAAGGTCTCTCCTCCTCTCCCTCTCTTATTATTACGGTAAGGTCTCTCCTCCTCTTATTATTATGGTAAGGTCTCTCCTCCTCTCCACCTCCACTTCTCTTATTATTATGGTAAGGTCTCTCCTCCTCTCCACCTCCACTTCTCTTATTATTATGGTAAGGTCTCTCCTCCTCTAATTCTCTTATTATTATGGTTAGGTCTCTCCTTCTCTCCATCTGTTATTATTATGGTAAGGTCTCTCCTCCTCTCCTCCTCTTATTATTATGGAAAGAGCTCTCCTCCTCTCCTCCTCTCCTTCTCTTATTGTTATGGTAAGGTCTCTCCTCCTCTCCTTCTCTCCTTCTCTTATTATTATGGTAAGGTCTCTCCTCCTCTTATTGTTATGGTAAGGTCTCTCCTCAACTCCACCTCTCCTTATCGTATTATTATGGTAAGGCCTCTCCTTATCTCATCCTCTTATTATTATGGTAAGGTCTCTCCTCCTCTTATTATTATGGTAAGGTCTCTCCTCCTCTTATTGTTATGGTAAGGTCTCTCCTTCTCTCCTCTTCTTATTATTATTGTAAGGTCTCTCCTCTCCTTCTCTTATTTTTATGGTAAGGTCTCTCCTTCTCTCCTCCACTTATTATTATGGTAAGGTCTCTCCTTCTCTCCTTCTCTTATTATTATGGTAAGGTCTCTCCTCCTCTCCTCCTCTTATTATTATGGTAAGGTCTCTCCTCCTCTCCTCCTCTTATTATTATGGTAAGGTCTCTCCTCCTCTCCACCTCTCCTTCTCTTATTATTATGTAAGGTCTCTCCTCTTCTCCTTCTGTTATTATTATGTAAGGTCTCTCCTCTTCTCCTTCTCTTATTATTATGTAAGGTCTCTCCTCTTCTCCTTCTCTTATTATTATGTAAGGTCTCTCCTCCTCTCCTCCTCTTATTATTATGGTAAGGTCTCTCCTCCTCTCCTCCTCTTATTATTATGGTAAGGTCTCTCCTCCTCTCCACCTCTCCTTCTCTTATTATTATGTAAGGTCTCTCCTCTTCTCCTTCTGTTATTATTATGTAAGGTCTCTCCTCTTCTCCTTCTCTTATTATTATGTAAGGTCTCTCCTCTTCTCCTTCTCTTATTATTATGTAAGGTCTCTCCTCCTCTCCTCCTCTTATTATTATGGTAAGGTCTCTCCTCATCTCCTATTATTATTATGGTAAGGTCTCTCCTCCTCTCCTTCTCTTATTATTATGGTAAGGTTTCTCCTCATCTTATTATTATGGTAAGGTCTCTCATCATCTCCTTCTCTTATTATTATGGTAAGGTCTCTCCTCCTCTTATTATTATGGTAAGGTCTCTCCTCCTCTTATTATTATGGTAAGGTCTATCCTCCTCTCCACCTCTCCTTCTCTTATTATTATGGTAAGGTCTCTCCTCCTCTCCTTCTCTTATTATTATGGTAACGTCTCTCCTCCTCTCCTTCTCTTATTATTATGGTAAGGTCTCTCCTCCTCTCCCTCTCCTATTAATATGGTAAGGTCTCTCCTCCTCTTATTATTATGGTAAGGTCTCTCCTTCTCTCCTACTTTTATTATTATGGTAAGGTCTCTCCTCCTCTCCTTCTCTTATTATTATGGTAAGGTCTCTCCTCCTCTCCATCTCTTATTTTTATGGTAAGGTCTCTCCTCCTCTCCCTCTCTTATTATTACGGTAAGGTCTCTCCTCCTCTTATTATTATGGTAAGGTCTCTCCTTCTCTCCTACTCTTATTATTATGGTAAGGTCTCTCCTCCTCTCCTTCTCTTATTATTATGGTAAGGTCTCTCCTCCTCTCCTTCTCTTATTATTATGGTAAGGTCTCTCCTTCTCTCCTTCTCTTATTATTATGGTAAGGTCTCTCCTCCTCTCCTGCTCTTATTATTATTGTAAGGTCTCTCCTCCTCTCCTCCTCTTATTATTATGGTAATTTCTCTCCTCAGCTTATTATTATGGTAAGGTCTCTCCTCCTCTTATTATTATGGTAAGGTCTCTCCTCCTCTCCCTCTCGTATTATTATGGTGAGGTCTCTCCTCCTCTCCTTCTCTTATTATTATGGTTAGGTCTCTCCTTCTCTCCATCTGTTATTATTATGGTAAGGTCTCTCCTCCTCTCCTCCTCTTATTATTATGGAAAGAGCTCTCCTCCTCTCCTCCTCTCCTTCTCTTATTGTTATGGTAAGGTCTCTCCTCCTCTCCTTCTCTCCTTCTCTTATTATTATGGTAAGGTCTCTCCTCCTCTTATTATTATGGTAAGGTCTCTCCTCCTCTTATTGTTATGGTAAGGTCTCTCCTCAACTCCACCTCTACTTATCTTATTATTATGGTAAGGCCTCTCCTTATCTCATCCTCTTATTATTATGGTAAGGTCTCTCCTCCTCTTATTATTATGGTAAGGTCTCTCCTCTCCTTCTCTTATTTTTATGGTAAGGTCTCTCCTTCTCTCCTCCACTTATTATTATGGTAAGGTCTCTCCTTCTCTCCTTCTCTTATTATTATGGTAAGGTCTCTCCTCCTCTCCTCCTCTTATTATTATGGTAAGGTCTCTCCTCCTATCCTCCTCTTATTATTATGGTAAGGTCTCTCCTCCTCTCCACCTCTCCTTCTCTTATTATTATGTAAGGTCTCTCCTCTTCTCCTTCTGTTATTATTATGTAAGGTCTCTCCTCTTCTCCTTCTCTTATTATTATGTAAGGTCTCTCCTCCTCTCCTCCTCTTATTATTATGGTAAGGTCTCTCCTCCTCTCCCTCTTATTATTATGGTAAGGTCTCTACTCCTCTCCACCTCTCCTTCTCTTATTATTATGGTAAGGTCACTCCTTATCTCCTCCTCTTATTATTATGGTAAGGTCTCTCCTCTTCTCCTTCTCTTATTATTATGGTAAGGTCTCTCCTCCTCTCCACCTCTTATTAATATGTTAAGGTCTCTCCTCCTCTTATTATTATGGTAAGGTCTCTCCCCCTCTTATTATTATGGTAAGGTCTCTCCTCCTCTCCACCTCTTCTTCTCTTATTATTATGTAAGGTCTCTCCTCTTCTCCTTCTGTTATTATTATGGTAAGGTCTCTCCTCCTCTCCACCTCTCCTTCTCTTATTATTATGTAAGGTCTCTCCTCTTCTCCTTCTGTTATTATTATGGTAAGGTCTCTCCTCCTCTCTTCCTCTTATTATTATGGTAAGGTCTCTCCTCCTCTCCCTCTTATTATTATGGTAAGGTCTCTCCTCCTCTCCACCTCTCCTTCTCTTATTATTATGGTAAGGTCTCTCCTCCTCTCCACCTCTTATTATTATGGTAAGGTCTCTCCTCCTCTTATTATTATGGTAAGGTCTCTCCCCCTCTTATTATTGTGGTAAGGTCTCTCCTCCTCTCCCTCTTATTATTATGGTAAGGTCTCTCCTCCTCTTATTATTATGGTAAGGTCTCTCCTCCTCTTATTATTATGGTAAGGTCTCTCCTCCTCTTATTGTTATGGTAAGGTCTCTCCTCAACTCCACCTCTCCTTATCGTATTATTATGGTAAGGCCTCTCCTTATCTCATCCTCTTATTATTATGGTAAGGTCTCTCCTCCTCTTATTATTATGGTAAGGTCTCTCCTCCTCTTATTGTTATGGTAAGGTCTCTCCTTCTCTCCTCTTCTTATTATTATGGTAAGGTCTCTCCTCTCCTTCTCTTATTTTTATGGTAAGGTCTCTCCTTCTCTCCTCCACTTATTATTATGGTAAGGTCTCTCCTTCTCTCCTTCTCTTATTATTATGGTAAGGTCTATCCTCCTCTCCTCCTCTTATTATTATGGTAAGGTCTCTCCTCCTCTCCTCCTCTTATTATTATGGTAAGGTCTCTCCTCCTCTCCACCTCTCCTTCTCTTATTATTATGTAAGGTCTCTCCTCTTCTCCTTCTGTTATTATTATGTAAGGTCTCTCCTCTTCTCCTTCTCTTATTATTATGTAAGGTCTCTCCTCTTCTCCTTCTCTTATTATTATGTAAGGTCTCTCCTCCTCTCCTCCTCTTATTATTATGGTAAGGTCTCTCCTCCTCTCCTCCTCTTATTATTATGGTAAGGTCTCTCCTCCTCTCCACCTCTCCTTCTCTTATTATTATGTAAGGTCTCTCCTCTTCTCCTTCTGTTATTATTATGTAAGGTCTCTCCTCTTCTCCTTCTCTTATTATTATGTAAGGTCTCTCCTCTTCTCCTTCTCTTATTATTATGTAAGGTCTCTCCTCCTCTCCTCCTCTTATTATTATGGTAAGGTCTCTCCTCATCTCCTATTATTATTATGGTAAGGTCTCTCCTCCTCTCCTTCTCTTATTATTATGGTAAGGTTTCTCCTCATCTTATTATTATGGTAAGGTCTCTCATCATCTCCTTCTCTTATTATTATGGTAAGGTCTCTCCTCCTCTTATTATTATGGTAAGGTCTCTCCTCCTCTTATTATTATGGTAAGGTCTATCCTCCTCTCCACCTCTCCTTCTCTTATTATTATGGTAAGGTCTCTCCTCCTCTCCTTCTCTTATTATTATGGTAACGTCTCTCCTCCTCTCCTTCTCTTATTATTATGGTAAGGTCTCTCCTCCTCTCCCTCTCCTATTAATATGGTAAGGTCTCTCCTCCTCTTATTATTATGGTAAGGTCTCTCCTTCTCTCCTACTTTTATTATTATGGTAAGGTCTCTCCTCCTCTCCTTCTCTTATTATTATGGTAAGGTCTCTCCTCCTCTCCATCTCTTATTTTTATGGTAAGGTCTCTCCTCCTCTCCCTCTCTTATTATTACGGTAAGGTCTCTCCTCCTCTTATTATTATGGTAAGGTCTCTCCTTCTCTCCTACTCTTATTATTATGGTAAGGTCTCTCCTCCTCTCCTTCTCTTATTATTATGGTAAGGTCTCTCCTCCTCTCCTTCTCTTATTATTATGGTAAGGTCTCTCCTTCTCTCCTTCTCTTATTATTATGGTAAGGTCTCTCCTCCTCTCCTGCTCTTATTATTATTGTAAGGTCTCTCCTCCTCTCCTCCTCTTATTATTATGGTAATTTCTCTCCTCAGCTTATTATTATGGTAAGGTCTCTCCTCCTCTTATTATTATGGTAAGGTCTCTCCTCCTCTCCCTCTCGTATTATTATGGTAAGGTCTCTCCTCCTCTCCTTCTCTTATTATTATGGTTAGGTCTCTCCTTCTCTCCATCTGTTATTATTATGGTAAGGTCTCTCCTCCTCTCCTCCTCTTATTATTATGGAAAGAGCTCTCCTCCTCTCCTCCTCTCCTTCTCTTATTGTTATGGTAAGGTCTCTCCTCCTCTCCTTCTCTCCTTCTCTTATTATTATGGTAAGGTCTCTCCTCCTCTTATTATTATGGTAAGGTCTCTCCTCCTCTTATTGTTATGGTAAGGTCTCTCCTCAACTCCACCTCTACTTATCTTATTATTATGGTAAGGCCTCTCCTTATCTCATCCTCTTATTATTATGGTAAGGTCTCTCCTCCTCTTATTATTATGGTAAGGTCTCTCCTCCTCTTATTGTTATGGTAAGGTCTCTCCTCCTCTCCTCTTCTTCTTATTATGGTAAGGTCTCTCCTCTCCTTCTCTTATTTTTATGGTAAGGTCTCTCCTTCTCTCCTCCACTTATTATTATGGTAAGGTCTCTCCTTCTCTCCTTCTCTTATTATTATGGTAAGGTCTCTCCTCCTCTCCTCCTCTTATTATTATGGTAAGGTCTCTCCTCCTATCCTCCTCTTATTATTATGGTAAGGTCTCTCCTCCTCTCCACCTCTCCTTCTCTTATTATTATGTAAGGTCTCTCCTCTTCTCCTTCTGTTATTATTATGTAAGGTCTCTCCTCTTCTCCTTCTCTTATTATTATGTAAGGTCTCTCCTCCTCTCCTCCTCTTATTATTATGGTAAGGTCTCTCCTCCTCTCCCTCTTATTATTATGGTAAGGTCTCTACTCCTCTCCACCTCTCCTTCTCTTATTATTATGGTAAGGTCACTCCTTATCTCCTCCTCTTATTATTATGGTAAGGTCTCTCCTCTTCTCCTTCTCTTATTATTATGGTAAGGTCTCTCCTCCTCTCCACCTCTTATTAATATGTTAAGGTCTCTCCTCCTCTTATTATTATGGTAAGGTCTCTCCCCCTCTTATTATTATGGTAAGGTCTCTCCTCCTCTCCACCTCTTCTTCTCTTATTATTATGTAAGGTCTCTCCTCTTCTCCTTCTGTTATTATTATGGTAAGGTCTCTCCTCCTCTCCCCCTCTCCTTCTCTTATTATTATGTAAGGTCTCTCCTCTTCTCCTTCTGTTATTATTATGGTAAGGTCTCTCCTCCTCTCCACGTCTCCTTCTCTTATTATTATGTAAGGTCTCTCCTCCTCTCCTTCTCTTATTATTATGGTAAGGTCTCTCCTCCTCTCCTTCTCTTATTATTATGGTAAGGTCTCTCCTTCTCTCCTCCTCTTATTATTATGGTAAGGTCTCTCCTCCTCTCCACCTCTCCTTCTGTTATTATTATGTAAGGTCTCTCCTCTTCTCCTTCTGTTATTATTATGGTAAGGTCTCTCCTCCTCTCTTCCTCTTATTATTATGGTAAGGTCTCTCCTCCTCTCCCTCTTATTATTATGGTAAGGTCTCTCCTCCTCTCCACCTCTCCTTCTCTTATTATTATGGTAAGGTCTCTCCTCCTCTCCACCTCTTATTATTATGGTAAGGTCTCTCCTCCTCTTATTATTATGGTAAGGTCTCTCCCCCTCTTATTATTGTGGTAAGGTCTCTCCTCCTCTCCCTCTTATTATTATGGTAAGGTCTCTCCTCCTCTTATTATTATGGTAAGGTCTCTCCTCCTCTTATTATTATGGTCAGGTCTCTCCTCCTCTTATTGTTATGGTAAGGTCTCTCCTCCTCTCCTCTTCTTATTATTATGGTAAGTTCTCTCCTCTCATTCTCTTATTTTTATGGTAAGGTCTCTCCTTCTCTCCTCCTCTTATTATTATGGTAAGGTCTCTCCTTATCTCATCCTCTTATTATTATGGTAAGGTCTCTCCTCCTCTTATTATTATGGTAAGGTCTCTCCTCCTCTTATTGTTATGGTAAGGTCTCTCCTCAACTCCACCTCTCCTTATCTTATTATTATGGTAAGGCCTCTCCTTATCTCATCCTCTTATTATTATGGTAAGGTCTCTCCTCCTCTTATTATTATGGTAAGGTCTCTCCTCCTCTTATTGTTATGGTAAGGTCTCTCCTCTCCTTCTCTTATTTTTATGGTAAGGTCTCTCCTCCTCTCCTCCTCTTATTATCATGGTAAGGTCTCTCCTCCTCTCCTCCTCTTATTATTATGGTAAGGTCTCTCCTCCTCTCCACCTTTCCTTCTCTTATTATTATGTAAGGTCTCTCCTCTTCTCCTTCTGTTATTATTATGTAAGGTCTCTCCTCTTCTCCTTCTCTTATTATTATGTAAGGTCTCTCCTCTTCTCCTTCTCTTATTATTATGTAAGGTCTCTCCTCCTCTCCTCCTCTTATTATTATGGTAAGGTCTCTCCTCATCTCCTATTATTATTATGGTAAGGTCTCTCCTCGTCTCCTTCTCTTATTATTACGAAAGGTCTCTCCTCCTCTCCTTATTATGGTAAGGTTTCTCCTTCTCTCCTTCTCTTATTATTATGGTAAGGTTTCTCCTCTCCTTCTATCTTATTATTATGGTAAGGTTTCTCCTTCTCTCCTTCTCTTATTATTATGGTAAGGTTTCTCCTTCTCCCCTTCTCTTATTATTATGGTAAGGTTTCTCCTTCTCTCCTTCTCTTATTATTTTGGTAAGGTTTCTCCTCGTCTCCTTCTCTTATTATTACGTAAGGTCTCTCCTCCTCTTATTATTATGGTAAGGTCTCGCCTCCTCTTATTATTATGGTAAGGTCTCTCCTCCTCTCCTCTTATTACGTAAGGTCTCTTCTCCTCTCCTTATTATGGTAAGGTCTCTCCTCCTCTCCTTATTATGGTAAGGTCTCTCCTCCTCTTATTATTATGGTAAGGTCTCTCCTCGTCTCCTTCTCTTATTATTATGGTAAGGTCTCTCCTCTCCTTCTCTTATTATTATGGTAAGGTCTCTCCTCCTCTTATTATTATGGTAAGGTCTCTCCTCGTCTCCTCCTCTTATTATTATGGTAAGGTCTCCTCCTCTTATTATTATGGTAAGGTCTCTCCTCGTCTCCTTCTCTTATTATTATGGTAAGGTCTCGCCTCCTCTTATTATTATCTTAAGGTGTCTCCTCCTCTCCTTATTATGGTAAGGTCTCTCCTCCTCTTATTATTATGTCAAGGTCTCTCCTCGTCTCCTTCTCTTATTATTATGGTAAGGTCTGTCCTCGTCTCCTTCTCTTATTATTACGTAAGGTCTCTCCTCCTCTTATTATTATGGTAAGGTCTTTCCTCGTCTCCTTCTCTTATTATTATGGTAAAGTCTCTCCTCTCCTTCTCTCCTTCTCTTATTATGGTAAGGTCTCTCCTCATCTCCTTCCCTTATTATTATGGTAAGGTCTCTCCTCCTCTCCTTCTCTCATTTTGGTAAGGTTTCTCCTTCTCTCCTTCTCTTATTATTTTGGTAAGGTTTCTTCTTCTCTCCTTCTCTTATTATTTTGGTAAAGTTTCTCCTTCTCTCCTTCTCTTATTATTTTGGTAAGGTTTCTCCTTCTCTCTTATTATTATGGTAAGGTTTCTCCTTCTCGCCTTCTCTTATTATTATGGTAAGGTTTCACCTTCTCTCCTTCTCTTATTATTTTGGTAAGGTTTCTCCTTCTCTCCTTCTATTATTATTATGGTAAGGTTTCTCCTTCTCTCCTTCTCGTATTATTATGGTAAGGTTACTCCTTCTCTCCTTCTCTTATTATTATGGTAAGGTTTCTCCTTCTCTCCTTCTCTTATTATTATGGTAAGGTTTCTCCTTCTCTCCTTCTCTTATTATTATGGTAAGGTTTCTCCTTCTCTCCTTCTCTTATTATTTTGGTAAGGTTTCTTCTTCTCTCCTTCTCTTATTATTTTGGTAAGGTTTCTCCTCTCCTTCTCTCTTATTATTTTGGTAAGGTTTCTCCTTCTCTCCTCCTCTTATTATTTTGGTAAGGTTTCTCCTTCTCTCTTATTATTATGGTTAGGTTTCTCCTCCTCTCCTTCTCTTATTATTATGGTAAGGTTTCTCCTTCTCTCCTTCTCTCTTATTATTATGGTAAGGTTTCTCCTTCTCTCCTCTTATTATTATGGTAAGGTTTCTCCTCTCCTTCTCTCTTATTATTATGGTAAGGTTTCTCCTTCTCTCCTTCTCTTATTATTTTGGTAAGGTTTCTTCTTCTCTCCTTCTCTTATTATTTTGGTAAGGTTTCTCCTCTCCTTCTCTCTTATTATTTTGGTAAGGCTTCTCCTTCTCTCCTCCTCTTATTATTTTGGTAAGGTTTCTCCTTCTCTCTTATTATTATGGTTAGGTTTCTCCTCCTCTCCTTCTCTTATTATTATGGTAAGGTTTCTCCTTCTCTCCTTCTCTCTTATTATTATGGTAAGGTTTCTCCTTCTCTCCTCTTATTATTATGGTAAGGTTTCTCCTCTCCTTCTCTCTTATTATTATGGTAAGGTTTCTCCTTCTCTCCTTCTCTTATTATTATGGTAAGGTTTCTCCTTCTCTCCTTCTCTTATTATTTTGGTAAGGTTTCTCCTTCTCTTATTATTATGGTAAGGTTTCTCCTTCTCTTATTATTATGGTAAGGTTTCTCCTTCTCTCCTTATTATGGTAAGGTCTCTCCTCCTCTTATTATTATGGTAAGGTCTCTCCTCGTCTCCTTCTCTTATTATTATGGTAAGGTCTCTCCTCTCCTTCTCTTATTATTATGGTAAGGTCTCTCCTCCTCTTATTATTATGGTAAGGTCTCTCCTCCTCTTATTATTATGGTAAGGTCTCTCCTCGTCTCCTCCTCTTATTATTATGGTAAGGTCTCTTCTCGTCTCCTCCTCTTATTATTATGGTAAGGTCTCTCCTCGTCTCCTTCTCTTATTATTATGGTAAGGTCTCGCCTCCTCTTATTATTATGGTAAGGTCTCTCCTCCTCTCCTTATTATGGTAAGGTCTCTCCTCCTCTTATTATTATGTCAAGGTCTCTCCTCGTCTCCTTCTCTTATTATTATGGTAAGGTCTCTCCTCGTCTCCTTCTCTTATTATTACGTAAGGTCTCTCCTCCTCTTATTATTATGGTAAGGTCTTTCCTCGTCTCCTTCTCTTATTATTATGGTAAAGTCTCTCCTCTCCTTCTCTCCTTCTCTTATTATGGTAAGGTCTCTCCTCATCTCCTTCCCTTATTATTATGGTAAGGTCTCTCCTCCTCTCCTTCTCTCATTTTGGTAAGGTTTCTCCTTCTCTCCTTCTCTTATTATTTTGGTAAGGTTTCTTCTTCTCTCCTTCTCTTATTATTTTGGTAAAGTTTCTCCTTCTCTCCTTCTCTTATTATTTTGGTAAGGTTTCTCCTTCTCTCTTATTATTATGGTAAGGTTTCTCCTTCTCGCCTTCTCTTATTATTATGGTAAGGTTTCACCTTCTCTCCTTCTCTTATTATTTTGGTAAGGTTTCTCCTTTTCTCCTTCTATTATTATTATGGTAAGGTTTCTCCTTCTCTCCTTCTCGTATTATTATGGTAAGGTTACTCCTTCTCTCCTTCTCTTATTATTATGGTAAGGTTTCTCCTTCTCTCCTTCTCTTATTATTATGGTAAGGTTTCTCCTTCTCTCCTTCTCTTATTATTATGGTAAGGTTTCTCCTTCTCTCCTTCTCTTATTATTTTGGTAAGGTTTCTTCTTCTCTCCTTCTCTTATTATTTTGGTAAGGTTTCTCCTCTCCTTCTCTCTTATTATTTTGGTAAGGTTTCTCCTTCTCTCCTCCTCTTATTATTTTGGTAAGGTTTCTCCTTCTCTCTTATTATTATGGTTAGGTTTCTCCTCCTCTCCTTCTCTTATTATTATGGTAAGGTTTCTCCTTCTCTCCTTCTCTCTTATTATTATGGTAAGGTTTCTCCTTCTCTCCTCTTATTATTATGGTAAGGTTTCTCCTCTCCTTCTCTCTTATTATTATGGTAAGGTTTCTCCTTCTCTCCTTCTCTTATTATTATGGTAAGGTTTCTCCTTCTCTCCTTCTCTTATTATTTTGGTAAGGTTTCTCCTTCTCTTATTATTATGGTAAGGTTTCTCCTTCTCTTATTATTATGGTAAGGTTTCTCCTTCTCTCCTTCTCTTATTATTTTGGTAAGGTTTCTCCTCTCATTATTATGGTAAGGTTTCTCCTTCTCTCCTTCTCTTATTATTATGGTAAGGTTTCTCCTTCTCTCCTTCTCTTATTATTTTGGTAAGGTTTCTCCTTCTCTTATTATTATGGTAAGGTTTCTCCTTCTCTCCTTCTCTTATTATTTTTTCTCCATGAGACTTCGCTGCAAGGGAATGAGCAGCATGTCCCTAATTACCTCATTTGCATAACCATGCATATTATGGCTGAGGGAGGTGGTAAGGTAGGGAAGAAGCGAGGGAGGGAGGTCGAAGCAGGACTAAGGGAGAGTTCTAAACAGACAGATTAACAGAGGAAACTATGGGAGGAGGCTGGGGAATGGCGAGGAGAGGGACTGCTGCGACAAGAGCCGCTCAGGAAAAACACATGACGCTCTTTCTCTTTCCAACCAGTGTGTGTGTGGTATGGCCACATGCAGTCCCTCTTCTGTCTTTTCTGCTGCTTGTCTTCCTCTCTCTCTCTCTTCCATTCTCTCTCTGTAGCATAATTTTCTTAATCCGTGTTGCATTGTACATGCAGTCCCTTTTATCCCTTCACCAATATCATACTCTCTCTCTCTCTCTTTCACTCTTTCCTCTCTTTCACTCTCTGTCTCTCTCTCTCTCTCTCTCTCTCTGTCTCTCTCTGTTTCTCTCGGTCTCTCTCTCTCTCTCTCTCTCTGTCTCTCTCTCTCTGTCTCTCTCTCTCTCAGCATTAGTATCATCCTGTCCCACTCCCCCCACCTCTCCTTTCCTCCTCTCTTTCTTCTTCTCTCTTCTCATTGGTGCATATCCAGTTCATCCTCTCTCCCTGATCTTCTCTTCTACACCCCTCCCTCCCTCCCTCCACTGCCAGTGTTGATTCTATGCCACCCATCTTGCCTCTCTCTTTATTTTGTTCTCTCTCTCCCTTTCTTCCTCTCTCCCACTTTCTCTCTTTCTCTCCCCATCATAGTGCTGTGTCAGGCCTGTTCTCCCTCAGTGGTGTGAAACTGGATTAGAATATGGATTTGGAACACGCTGCTCCTCTATGAGAAGGACAGTCATAAAGAAAGCCGTCATAAAGAAGTACAGTCATAAAGAAAGCCGTCATAAAGAAGTACAGTCATAAAGAAGGACAGCCATAAAGAAGGACAGTCATAAAGAAATACAGTCATAAAAGACAGTCATAAAGAAGGACAGTCATAAAGAAGGACAGTCATAAAGAAGGACAGTCATAAAGAAGGACAGTCATAAAGAAGAACAGCCATAAAGAAGGACAGCCATAAAGAAGGACAGTCATAAAGAAGGACAGTCATAAAGAAGGACAGCCATAAAGAAGGACAGTCATAAAGAAGGACAGTCATAAAGAAGTAGAGTCATAAAGAAGGAAAGTCATAAAGATGGACAGTCATAAAGATAAAGCATTGTGATGTCTCGCGGTAAGTGCATGCTCACACACAAGAGAGGAGAGGAGAAGAGAAGAGAAGAGGAGAGGAGAGGAGAGGAGAGGAGAGGAGAGGAGAGGAGAGGAGAGGAGAGGAGAGGAGAGGGGCAGTCTTGAGGAAGAGTAGGGGGACAGAGAGGAGGGAAAAGGGAAGAGATACATACAGAGAGAGTTCCATTCAAATGAGCTAACCTCCATGTCCTCGTGTTTCTTAACATTTAGAGTGAAAATTCCCAACAGTGAGTGAGCAGAGAATAAACGTGATTGTCTCGAAGACCATGAAATGTGAGTGAAGTGTCAAGTACTAGCCATGTCTGCTGAGAGGGAGGGATTAAAGTGTGTCTCGTAGGGTGTGTGTGTCTTGTATCGCTGAGGATTGTGTTCTTTCCCTGGTGGAGTGGGAGGGAACACTGCCTGACACACACATTCCATCACATAAAGGACTAACACACGCCCATGGAGCTGAGGCTCTGTCCCCTCAATGAGGATGTAGTTCACTCAGGTGAGGGATGAAATCATATTGGATAAAAGGAACAGGAGTAACGATTCTGACTTCAGACATCAATGCTCTGAGGGAGAAGGGGAGAGGTAGAGGAGAGGGGGCAGAGTGGGGAGGCAGGGAGAGAGGGACAATACCAATGGCTTCAGTAACTACTGCGTGGGGAGTAGGGACCAGGCTTTTTGTTCTGAGCCCATGCTCTCTTTCACTCCCCTCTCTCTTTCACTCCCCTCTCTCTTTCACACCCCTCTCTCTTTCACTCCCCTCTCTCTTTCACTCCCCTCTCTCTTTCACTCCCCTCTCTTTCACACCCCTCTCTTTCACACCCCTCTCCCTTTCACTCTCCTCTCTCTTTCACTCCCCTCTCTTTTCCACTCCCCTCTCTCTTTCACTCCCCTTTCTCTTTCACTCTCCCCTCTCTTTCACTCCCCTTTCTATTTCACTCTCCCCTCTCTTTCACTCTCCCCTCTCTTTCACTCCTCTTTCTTTCCACTCCCCTCTCTCTTTCACTCCCCTCTCTCTTTCACTCCCCTCTCTCTTTCACTCCCCTCTCTCTTTCACTCCCCTCTCTCTTTCACTCCTCTCTCTCTTTCACTCCCTCTCTCTTTCACTCTCTCCTCTCTCTTTCACTCTCCTCTCTTTCACTCTCCCCTCTCTTTCACACTCCTCTCTCTTTCCCTCCCCTCTCTCTTTCACTCCCCTCTCTCTTTCACACTCCTCTCTCTTTCACACTCCTCTCTCTTTCACTCCCCTCTCTCTTTCACTCCCCTCTCTCTTTCACACTCCTCTCTCTTTCACTCCCCTCTCTCTTTCACTCCCTTCTCTCTTTCACTCTCCTCTCTTTCACTCTTCTCTCTTTCACTACACATTGCTTATGTTGGCCTGAAGAATGTCTAGAGTCCTTTGGGTGCTGTCAGTCGTCTGGCGGTGAGACAGAACGGAGAGAGGGAGAGGGACTCACACATAGACACACATGTTTATACTATATATAGTTGACCACACACACACACACACAAACACACACTAGGCCTATGCACACAAACACACAAACCAACATCTCAAAACACAGGTCTTTGAATCCACCTAGAGAGACCAGAGAGACTTACAGCAGAACATGTGGACCAGGCCCATTGCCTCTAACTCACTATTACCATCATCATAGATCAAGTTCAAAGTCTCTTTATTCGCCTTTTACTACAAGGTCTGTCACTGCATTTCTACAGGCCCCTAAATCACCATCAAGTACCATTGAAACAATGGCAAATCTAGACACAAAGGACCACAGACAGGAAGATAAGTGGCAGACGCTGACATTGCAAATCTGTGAAAAAGTATGTTCATAGACAGTGAATACAGAGGCCAGCCAGCCAGGCAGAGATAGGATAGCATGCTGTGCTGGGCTGAGATGATACCAGTTGTAATGCCAACGCTACACAGCTACCTGGAAATGGTTTCATCTGAACTCACAGAGGGGCTGAGAGAGACCTATAACCTGGCAGTTCCACCTGAGGTTTTGTGTGTGTGTGTGTGTGTGTGTGTGTGTGTGTGTGTGTGCGCGCGCGCGCTTGTGTGCGCGTGTGTGTGCGCGTGTGTGTATGCGTGTGTACGTACGAGTGTGTGTGTGTGTGTGTGTGTGTGTGTGTGTATGTGTGTGTACGTGTGTGTGTGTGTGTGTGTGTGTGCCGAGGGGGAGGGGTGTTGGGGGGGTGTTAGATGACTAAGTGATAAACTGAGCCCGGGGGACTACAGTGTACTGTAGGAAAGTCAACCTTTTCATGTTACCATGAAACATTCTATCACCTGACAACACCTGGTCTTCCGTCTTCCCTCTCTCCCTCCCCCTCGCTCTCTCCCTCTCTCCCTCCCCCCTCGCTCTCTCCTTCTCTCTCTCCCTCCCCCTCGCTCTCTCCTTCCCTCTCTCCCTCCCCCCTCGCTCTCTCCCTCTCTCCCTCGCCCCTCGCGCTCTCCTTCCCTCTCTCCCTCCCTCTCTCTCCCTCCCGCCTCGCTCTCTCCCTCCCGCCTCGCTCTCTCCTTCCCTCTCTCCCGCCCTCCCCCTCACTCTCTCCCTCCCCCCTCACTCTCTCCTTCCCTCTCTCCCTCCCTCTCTCTCTCCCTCTCCCCTCGCTCTCTCCTTCCCTCTCTCCCTCCCCCTCGCTCTCTCCCTTCCGCCTCGCTCTCTCCCTCTCTCCCTCCCCCCTCGCTCTCTCCTTCTCTCGCTCCCTCCCCCCTCGCTCTCTCCTTCTCTCACTCCCTCCCCCTCGCTCTCTCCTTCTCTCGCTCCCTCCCCCCTCGCTCTCTCCTTCTCTCGCTCCCTCCCCCTCGCTCTCTCCCTCTCTCCCTCCCCCCTCGCTCTCTCCCTCTCTCCCTCCCGCCTCGCTCTCTCCTTCCCTCTCTCCCTCCCCCCCTCACTCTCTCCCTCCCCCTCGCTCTCTCCCTCTCTCTCCCTCCCCCCTCGCTCTCTCCCTCTCTCCCTCCCGCCTCGCTCTCTCGCTCTCTCCCTCCCCCCTCGCGCTCTCCTTCCCTCTCTCCCTCCCGCCTCGCTCTCTCCCTCTCCCCTCGCTCTCTCCTTCCCTCTCTCCCTCCCCCTCGCTCTCTCCCTTCCTTCTCGCTCTCTCCCTCTCTCCCTCCCCCCTCGCTCTCGCCTTCTCTCGCTCCCTCCCCCCTCGCTCTCTCCTTCTCTCGCTCCCTTCCGCCTTGCTCTCTCCCTCTCTCCCTCCCCCCCTCACTCCATCCCCCCTCGCCCTCTCCTTCTCTCGCTCCCTCCCCCTCGCTCTCTCCTTCTCTCGCTCCCTCCCCCCTCGCTCTCTCCTTCTCTCGCTCCCTCCCCCCTCGCTCTCTCCTTCTCTCGCTCCCTCCCCCCTCGCTCTCTTCTTCTCTCGCTCCCTTCCCCATCGCTCTCTCCTTTTCTCGCTCCCTCCCTCTCTCTGTCCCTCCATCTCTTTTTCTCTCTCCATCGCTCCATCAAGGTCATCACCAAGAACTGTAAGGTCTAGCTGTGTTCACAGTGTCTCTACAGTAGTATCCCCGTGGTAATTTTATACTGTAGTAAAAGCTCATTTATTCCACTCTTTACTATTGTGAAGAAGACAATGGAGTCTTTAATATGGTAATTCTATCAAATAATACACAGAATTCACATACTTTCTCATATGAATAAAATAATCTACCAAGGATATTGTTCCACTCTGGGGGTGAAATGGGAGTTGAATAAAAGGTGTTTATTTTTCTATGCTCTGTACATTTTCTCCAGGCTCATGAGAAAAGGTACAAAGTGCCAATGCAGTCGGCTACATAACCGTTTCATCCTATAAGGCAACATGGAACCATGTTATTATTCAATAGGGCACTAGCTAGGGAATAGGGGTCCATTTGGGATGCAGCCAGTGTGTAATGGTAGCGGTGTGTGTAATGGTAGCGGTGTGTGTAATGGTAGCGGTGTGTGTAATGGTAGCGGTGTGTGTAATGGTAGCGGTGTGTGTAATGGTAGCGGTGTGTGTAATGGTAGCGGTGTGTATAATGGTAGCGGTGTGTGTAATGGTAGCGGTGTGTGTAATGGTAGCGGTGTGTGTAATGTGGGATGACACCGTCGTCAGGGACCAGGGACTTTAGGCTCATCAGCTACAAATTGACTCTAATGCTTCCACCGTCCCTCTTTAACCCTACTTATGCACATTCACTCAATTATTCACATCTCTCCCCCTTTCCCTCTCTCATTCGCTCTCTCCACTGGGGCCGTTCAGCAGCCAGCCAGTCTGACAGCCTCCCTGCCTGTCTCTCTCTCTCTCCTTCATCTCCCTCTCCTTTCCTCTTTTTCCTCTGGTCATCACTTGGTTAGTCACCAGCTGCTAAACGCCACTTTTCAATTACAATCTTGTCTGAAGATGATGATGTCCATATCAACCAGTTAAACCAGTCCTATTCTACTATTATCCAGGTTGTATAGGACTGGGGAGGCATCATTCACCATCCCATCCCATTCATTCGCCATCCCCATCTCCCCCATGAAGACCTATTCATTATCCACAGTACCTCTCCAATTCCACCTTCCCACATAGAGGTACATTAAATAGATACTATCTAATTCTATGCATTCCCAGCATCCTGAAACATGATCTACAGCCCCTTCTAGATACTGTACTACCCCTGCTATTAGAATCCCTGGTGTTCTCAAACAGTCTGTTCTCTAATCTGCTATTAGAATCCCTGGTGTTCTCAAACGGTCTGTTCTCTAATCTGCTATTAGAATCCCTGGTGTTCTCAAACGGTCTGTTCTCTAATCTGCTATTAGAATCCCTGGTGTTCTCAAACAGTCTGTTCTCTAATCTGCTATTAGAATCCCTGTTGTTCTCAAACAGTCTGTTCTCAAATCTGCTATTAGAATCCCTGGTGTTCTCAAACAGTCTGTTCTCAAATCTGCTATTCCAAAGATAATCAACTAAATGAGCTGATCAAATTGAATCCATGCAGGGGTGGGGTTTTCCTTTAGTCCTCTCTGAGGGAGCTTAACGCTACACCTCCATCCTCCATCCATCCATTCAGAGGGATGAAGGAATAAACATATGGGGGGGGGGGGGGGGGGGTGGTCACACCAAGGTGAAAGGGACTTAAAGAGAGAGTGGTGGTGGGGGGATCTCTAGGGCTCTAGGTTATCAAAGACCCCCAGTCTCTGATGCACCGCTACATCACAGAGCTGCAGCATATTCTGGATGTGAAGAGAGGAAAGAGACACTAACCAAGTACACACACACACACACACACACACACACACACACACACACACACACACACACACCAAAGAGTGTCAATGTCACATCTAAAGGGACATGCTGTGCCTGGTGAATCCTGATGACTGAACACACTGAATCATACATATTTAACAAGCAAATGGAAGTCGATGAGTCCTATGCAGACATGACTTACATGTTCTTCTCTGGTATATAAAAAAGTAAGACATAAGCAAATGAAGTGAACTGTTAACTATCACAAAACAATAACTATTCAGATGTCAGGTTGAGGAGCACAGCAGCTCTGACTCTGAC